>NC_048227.1:55521064-55660467 GCF_002007445.2 Ailuropoda melanoleuca
GAGAGAGAAAGCAAGAGACAGAGCACGAATGCTGGGGAGGGGCAAAGGGAGAGGGAGAAGCAGACTTGCAGACTTCCCACTGAGCAGGGAGCCTGATCCTGGGACCATGACCCTGGGATCATGACCTGAGCTGAAGCAGACACTTAACCAACTGAGCCATCCAGGCGCCCCTCCATTAGGGTTTTTAATTTTGTTTTGTCTTTTAGGAGGGTGAGCATATCATTTACAAATCCTTGGATTTTTAAAAAACATAGTATAGCCATTGATAGGTATAAAAGAAATTATTTTATAAGAGATTGCAAAATGATATTCTAGTTCTATCATGTCTTTGTTATGTATTAACTTACATAATGCCAATTTTGTTTTTTGCTCCTTCGTGCATGTGGTCACCCGATGAAAGTTTGCATGCTAAAGCTTTATTGGGAGAGGCAGCTCAAGGGCAGCACGGGAGGAAGTGAGGCAGGGAAGGAGGAAGAGCAAATGCAAAGAGGTGTGTTCCGGAGCTGGTATAGCCTCACAGAAATGCACAACTGGTTGTTTGGTCACATAGGACATCTTCCGGAGGTGTGAGATGCTACCTGTTGGAACAGTCCCTAAGGGAGGAAGGAAGGCAAATCCATCTGCTGATGATTTCCCACATCCCGTCTCTCATTGCTCCAAATTCAGAGTTCACTTGAAGAGCTGTCAACTCCTCTAACCTTCCGGGTTGAACTCTCGACCACGCAGGCCAGCGTTTGGGGAAGCCAGATCCCGTGTCCTGATGTTTAACGCTGTATCTGGGCCCAGAAGCCCTGGGAGGAGGCGGCATGTTTATGGCCGTGTTCTCAGGCTGGACCCGGGCACTCGAGCTCCTGGGGTCCTGAAACAGCAGGTACGGCCGCCACGTGCTCAGAGCCCAGCTCCCCTCAGGGGAGGCTGTGACAGCTGCTGTGTTAGA
The DNA here is from genome assembly GCF_002007445.2 of Ailuropoda melanoleuca. Classification (NCBI taxonomy): domain Eukaryota; kingdom Metazoa; phylum Chordata; class Mammalia; order Carnivora; family Ursidae; genus Ailuropoda; species Ailuropoda melanoleuca. The sequence goes on from NC_048227.1 coordinate 55,522,002, forward strand.
GCAGGCGACAGTGGTAGTGGTGGCATGTCCACCAAAGAAGTGGCCAAGCCTCAGGGGCAGGTGAGGCTGTGCAGATATGGGAAGGTGCATAAACTCAGCTTTCCATTCTCTGGAATAAACTTCATACAAAAAGGGCAGGATAAATGCTTGGCTTTTTCCGTTTCAAACCATTTTTAGAATAGTGAATTGGTTCCATAGATCCTATGATTAGTAAGGTAATCAATGAGGGTTCTTACTTTTTTTTTTTTTAAGGGTGGGCATATCATTACAATTCCATGGATTTTTTTTAAAGATTTTATTTATTCACTTGACAGAGATAGACAGCCAGCAAGAGAGGGAACATAAGCAAGCGGAGTGGGAGAGCCACCAACTGAGCCGCCCAGGCTCCCAGCGGAGGAGCCTGCTGCGGGGCTCGATCCCAGAATGCCAGGATCACACCCTGAGCCAAAAGCAGACGCTTAATGACTGAGCCACCCAGGCATCCCAATTCCATGGATTTTTAAAAAACTTACTTGATTTAGGGGTGCGTGGGTGGCTCAGTTGGTTAAGCACCTGCCTTTGGCTCAGGTCATGATCCCAGGGTCCTGGGATCAAGTCCCATGCCGGGCTCCCTGCTCAGCAGGCAGTCTGCTTCTCCCTCTCCCTCTGTGCTCTCTCACTCTCTTAAGTAAATAAAATATTAAAAAAAATTAACTGATTTATTTCAAACCACTGAAATTTATATTTATCATAAATGCATATTTTATAAACGTCCGAATTGTCCCTTTTTGGTGAGTGAAAACCCTGCAAGTTGATTCCTGATTCCTACTGACATGTCTCCAGAAGTCTTGGAGAGTCTCTTGTTTTTTGGTGTGACAAAGTATCTTAGACATTTCCTGTCTCAGACCTTGATTCAGCCATTTCTGTAGGGACCCCTGCTTTATTGTGGTGGGAATGGTATTGAGAACCAAAATCTGGGCACTGAGGGTAATGTAGGAAAATATCAAAGGTAAATCCAAGTGTTAGGAAGATTCTATTAAATAAAACGTTTCAAAAAATAGAAAAACTAAATTCTCAACAGAAAAATTGACTTGGCAAACTCCTATTTAAAAATTCCTTGAAGAGGGGTGCCTGGGTGGCATAGTCGTTAAGCGTCTGCCTTTGGCTCAGGGTGTGATCCCAGAGTTCTGGGATCGAGCCCCACATCAGGCTCCTCCGCTGGGAGCCTGCTTCTTCCTCTCCCACTCCCTCTGCTTGTGTTCCCTCTCTCGCTGGCTGTCTCTCTCTGTCAAATAAATAAATAAAATCTTAAAAACAAAGTAAAATAAAATAAAAATTCCTTGAAGAAAACCTTTCATTCAGTTGATCAACCAACATTATTTTGGTACCTTCTGTTTGCACATTTTTTAGGCTCTCCCAGGGCTTACAGGTTCTTTAAAAGTGTACCTGGGTCCTGAGAATGGAAGCTTGCAAACAGCTGGGAATCTGTGTACCCACAGTTTACAAAGGAAGCTCAGTTAAGTATAACAGTTAAGTATAAATGGGCCCAGGGACAATGAGGTGGAAAAGAAAATTAATTTATTTCACAACAGCAATTTACCTTCCATGAGGCTGGGCTCTGCCATGGAGAATTCAAAGGTGCATTTATCTATCTATCCATCTATCTATTTATTTATTTTTATTAACCTTTAATTTTAATTCCAGTATAGCTAGCATACAGTGTTCTATTAGTTTCAGGTGTATGATATAGTACTTCCACACAACACCCGGTGCTCGTCACAGCAAGTGCCCTCCTTAATCCCCATCACCTATTTCCTGCACCCCCCACACGCCTCCCCTCTGGTAACCATCAGTTTAAGTTATACTCTATAGTTAAGAGTCTGTTTCTTGGTTTCTCTCTTTTTTTTTTCCTTTGCTCATTAGTTTTGTTTCTCAAAGGTGAACTTAAATACAAATTTTATCCCTCTAGGTATTTCCGGATAATTTGAAAGTAAGAGAAGAAAACAAAAAAGAAGAGAAGAAAGATGTCTTTTGAGCTACTAACTGCTGTAGACAGAAGAGGGAGAGCCCTGCAGCCAAGTGGGAGCCAGGGCAAGGCTTCTGGGAGAAAGAAGCATTACATTTGGTCTTGAGGAATGACTCCCGGATAGAGAAAAGCTGTTGTTCTGGAAAACAGAGCGCTTAAGCTATAGGAAAAGCCAAAGAGAAGGGAAAGGGAATGTCCCAAAGGAATGGCATGATGTTTTGTGCGGGGTATGTGGAGCAGGCCTGTGATGAAGAGGAGAGGAAGGATGGGCAGGCTGGAGATGCATGAAGTAGCCAAACTGAGGACGGGCTCACATGTGCGGAGCCATTAGAGAATTAAAGAGATTGCGTTCTTGTGGGAAATACTATTTACGACTATAATTTTGTCATTTCCTTCATAGATAAGATGCTGACCTTAGGACAGTTTGGGGGCATAGATGGATAGGGCAAAGACTACCATGTTCTGAACAAGCCAGTGGACCACGGAGGACAGGTGTTCAGGCTGGCGGTGCGGGGAACGCAGGTGGGCGGTTGCTGTTCCAGACAGCGATGGGGGTCCCAGAGCTTCCTGTGCTGTAGCTCTCATTTCACCTATTTCAGTTCCTCTCTTGACTTCCAGTCTGGACTCTCGTGACTTTGCAATAGGAACTCTCTTTCCCAGTTCCTGATTTTGCTGGTGATTTTTGACTGCCTGAATCTTCCAGGGCAAGGATCACTAGTTACTAGTCAAGCTGTCTCTGGGTCCTGAACTCTCATTTGGTACATCTTTAAGCTGATAAGAGCACAGGCTTATGGCAGACTTTTAAGACTGATCCATTTGGGGACAGGAACTCCCGCAGGAAATTTAATATAAGGTCTGACAAATAAGACCCTGTGGACGGTGTCGCACTATTTGCATTAGGATAAATCTAAGCCTCACCATGAAGACCCTCCGAAATAGCATGACTTTAATAATCACAGCATCAATAATAATAATTTTTTTTTAAAGTTTCTTTCTCTCACACGGTAGTTTCCAGGTGAGCGTGGCGGGTCAGTGCGGTAGCTTTGTTCACAGGAGGGCTCTGCCATCTCTTGGCTAGTGTGCCGCAAACTTCCACGTGCCTAGGAATTCCTCAGGGATTTTGTTAAAGTGCAGATTGTATTTTAGAAGGTTTGGGGCAGGGGTTCCCCAGGTGGCTCAGTCAGTTAAGCATCTGCCTTTGGCTCAGGCCATGATCCCAGGGTCCTGGGAGGCTTCTCTCTCTCCCTCAACCCTGTCCCCCTCTGCTTGTGCTCTCGCTCTCTCTCTCTCTCAATAAATAAAGTCTTAAAAAAAAAATAGTCTGGGGTGGGACCCAAGATTCTGCATTTCTAACAGTTTCCTATGTTGCAAAGCTAGTCCCTGACCTCACCGGGGTTGCAAGACCCTAGGGCTTCTCATTGCCTGCACTGTCAGAGCTGAGCCACTGACACATTCAGGGTCTGACCTGCAGGGAAGGGAAAGGTGGGGTGGCAGAGGCTCCTTTGATGCCTCGGGGGTGGCACATACCACTTCTGCTCACATTCCTTGGGTGAAATCTTCGCTCCATGGCTGCACCTCACTGCAAGAACATCTGGGAAATGTAATCTTGCTGGACAGCTCTGTGCACAGCTACACTCCTGTTACTTTTGACCAGTGGGGAGCAGATGTTGGCTGACAGCTCCCAGTCCCTGCCACATTACTCTATCTAAAGTTCCCTCAAGCACCTCCCAGAAGCCTCTGGTGATCACCCAAGAAGGTGAGGCATCCCCAGAGAAGTGTCCAGGATGCTTTCCAGACTCACACATCACAGCATTCTTTCCTTCGACACCTTCTTGAAAAATTCCATGCCTGGAATTTCCTGAGTACAGAGGAGAGAATGCATGAGTAGACTTTCTACCTTCGTGACTTTGAAAGTGAACAAAAGGACCAGATTATACCCCCTCAGGAGGGACTTGTTTAATGCTTCCTGTTTGGGTGAGAATAAATTGATGCTTCAAGCCCACTATCACATCATTTCAGCAGAGACAGTCTTGCCAGGCTGGAGCAACTGTGCTGCAGGTTTTCCCATCCAGTGAGTGAGATAAAATAATAAACGAGTCCAGGCCGTTGGCAAGATGCACAGGCAGCCTGAGAATGAATCATAATCACAGTGCATTTGCAATAAAGCCCCCGTTTATATGCAGACAGACAGCAACATTAGATGGTCAAAGAGCTCAAGGATGAAAATGAAAATTGAATGAAAAACGTATTGTTCATGAGGAATGATATGTGTCCTACTATTTTTATTTACCTGATTGAAAAGTGTCCGGCTTATTCACGGAAGGAAAATTTCATTTCCTGATACTCTTCTCAATATTCCAACAAATGAAATAGAATTAACTAAAAATGGAATGATATAATCTGCTTTAGCCCAAAGGCTAGAAGGGCAAGGAATAATTGAGTAAGCACTCCATGGCTGCTCTAATAGGTCCTGAAAAAATGAGTGTGAAGGGAGAGATACTAAGCTGCTCGCTGAAAAAAAAAATTAAATATGTATATTATCCCCTCAAAATACAGACCTAGGAAACAATGAGCCTTTAGTTGGATTTTCTCCCCAGCGTGGTATTTCTATGCTGTCTTTTATTGAAATGAAAACTCTCAAATAAGAAGAAACCGTGAAATATTACTTTTGAAATAAAATAAGGCTACAGCATTCTTCCATTCGCCCCAACGGTTGCTTCCAATTATTGTGACCAAATTTGCTCATCTGCGTTTTTAAGGGAAACAATATTTGTATTTCAGGAGGAAAGCTGAGAATTGAATCATTTTATGTGGCTGATAGGGACTGCAGCAGCAGTCTTAGAAAAGAAGGGCAAATTCTCCCTGGATTCTGAGTCAAAAGATGCAGATTTAAATCCCAGCCACTTTGTTTTCGAATAATCCTGGTAACGATGAAAATAGTGATGAGGAAGATGCCACTGACGACGGCAAGGGGCAGCGTCCGGGGAGCGCTGCCTGAGGACACGGCGCTGTTCAAAAGCGTTCATGTGTCAGCTCCTTCGTTCTCCTACCAGCTCTTCGAGGCAGGTAATGTTAGAATGCCCACTTTATAGATGAGAAGAAATGAGGCACAGAGATGTTAAGTAACTCTCCTGAGGTCAAACAGCTAGGATAGCTGACAACGTTCACCCAAAACTTGTCTCTTCTTTCTGGACACAAAGCCAGCTGACATTTCTCAGCCTCGTTTGCAGTAAGAGCGGCACTGGACTAAGTACCAGCCGATGGCATGAGAGATGTGTGCCATTTTTAGAAGCTGGAGTGCCCCCTCCATGCATCTTTTGCCGGCTAGATGAAGAAGAGGATGAGGCACTGGGGGGTGCAGAGCCACAGGTAGAAGGAGTCTGGGTCCCCGAGTCACTCCCATCAGTCAGGAAGAGCCTCCTTGGGGTATCACATAGATAAAAACAAACTTCTACTTTGTGTGAGTGATTACACCTTGGGGGTCTACTTGTTACCGCAGGCTAGCCTGCACTGGCTGACACCCCAGGAAGTGGGGGAAGCTGAACTTGAATCCAGGCAGGCTGGCTGCAGAGTCCACTGTGGTTACAATCACTTAACCTACTTCGTTATTTGAAAAATGGGAGTGATTGTTACAACCCGTCTCTCCGGGCTTCTAAGCTGATGCCTTGAGGTCTCCAGAAGAGGACTGTATTCCGTATAGTCTCTGAGACAATCTGGGACAGAGTGAGAAGTATGCGGTGAGGTATTTTGCTTGGTTTTTGGTTAATCGTCTACCCAGGGTTATAGCCTTGCTATAGCTAGAGCCATGATCCCTTCTCTCTCTGGGGACTCTAGTCATCAGCTGGGCTCTCCACGGTCCCCATGATGCTCCTTCTGCCATTCCCCATCTCCAGATGAGGCCAGACGCAGCCCATCCCTTCTCTGCAATGTGTGCCGTGGTCTTCCCTCTAGGGGGGTTGCCTATAAAAGTGCCAATTTTCCTAACTCCAGTCCCTCCCACGATAACTTTTTCCTCTCTCCACCTTGTCTGCTGCTGAGATCGCAGTGTGACATAAACCAGCTTGCCTGACTTTTCACTCTCATAGTATTTGTCCTGCCTGCAAGAAAGAGTTATTATAAGGGTGATTTTAGGTATATAAAAGTATGTTACAAATGTACAGCATAAAACTAGTTATTAACATGTTTAAATTTTTAAATCTCATGTAAAAGAGGGAATTTTATTTTGTTCAAATAGATGTTAGCTGAGGAAATGACCCAAATGCTGTTTAAATGATAGTTTTTACAATTTGATTTTGCAGGTAAAGTTAAATCCAGATACACTAGGTATTACATAAACGTTTTAGAAAGAATTGAAGTGAGGGGCGCCTGGGCAGCTCCGTCGGTTAAGCGTCCAACTTGTGATTTCCGCTCAGGTCATGAGCTCAGGGTTATGGGATGGAGCCCCGCATCCGGCACCACGCTGGGCGTGGATCTTCCTTAAGGTCCTGTTTCTTCCTCTGCCCCTCCTCCCCCCACTGTCTGAAAAAAAAAATTGAAGTGAAAACTGAAGATGATGTTGGAGTATAGAAGTAATTACCAAAGATCACAATTGAAAAGTGTTAATAACTGCAAATCACACTTTCACTGGCAATTCTTAACGGCAAAGACTGCTGGTTCCTTTGTGGTTTCTTTTATGCTGAATTATGGCACTGAAGCAAACTTAATTACAGAAGGCTGAGATGAAGCCTTCTTGACACAGACCTATAACTCTTATTTGCTCATCTTTGGCAGGTGCTGTCCCGGGGCATCATAGGCTCTACCCATGGGGTTGAAAGTATTTCTATATACTCATTTTAGTTCATGCGGAGAAAGCTCTCCTCTATATCCACTCATTCTGGTTGATTTTAAGAAATCAAGTTTCAGCTTCCAGGCAAAGAAGATTCAGAATAAATAAAATAGAAACACCAGGATAGAGAAGATGATTTTATGTGCTGGAGTCAGTGCCCAGTACATAATCTGTGGATTTGAAAATATATATTTATTAATTTATTTATTATATAATAAGTATATATTGTCCTATCAGAACTTTAAATTATTTATTATATAATGTTATAATTTATTATATAATAAATGCATTGATTATATTCAATATATCAAATATATCTTTATTAAATAGATAGTAAATATATAAATGCAGTTATTTGTTTATTCATTTATATTTAAAGCTTTGTTATTTTGGAGCAATTCTTGGTTTATAGAAAATTGCAAATATAGAACAGGAATTCCTATATACTCTCCATTAGCTTCCCCTAATGTTAACATCTTACAAAATCTAAGATATGTTTGTCAAACCAAAAAATTAACACTGGAATATTATCAACACAACTACAGATTTATTCAGATTTAACTAGCTTTCCCACTACTATTCCTTCTCTGGTCCAGGCTCCTGTCCAAGATGTCCCATTGCATAGAGCTGTCAGGTCTTCTTAATCTCCTCTGGTCTGTGACAATTTCTCAGTCTTTCTTTGTTTATCATGACCTAGATAGTTTTGAAGAGTACTGGTCAGGTATTTTATAGATTGCCCCTCAATTTTTGGTTTGTCTGTGTTTTCTCATAACTAGACTGGGGTTAGGGCTTCTGGGGACGAATACTAGAGAGGGAAAGTCCGTTCTCATCCCATTATATCAAAGAGTACACGTGATGAATTGGGCTCATCATGGGTGATGTTAACCTTGATCACCTGGCTAGGGTAGTGTTTGCTAGATTGCTCCACTATAAAGTTGCTTCTTCCCCTTGCCTCGGTCTATCTTTTGGAAGCAGTCGAGGTGGGGGGAGAGGATTAAGCTTCACCTACTGGAGGGTGGAGCATCTACGTACATTATCTTCCTTCCTCTGTAAGGAAGATTTGTCTGTCCTCCCACATTTATTTCTTCAGTCATTTATTTCTATCAGTATGGACCCATGGATATTTATGTTATACTTTGGATATTATGTTATAATCCAATGCTATGTTATTTATTTCATTGCTAAGATTGTGTCATTTTTGTCCATTGAGAGCTCTTCCAGATTCACTCTTGAGTTCCTTCAACGTGCCCCGTCTTTTAAATTTTTATTTATTTATTTTTGAGTACTTCCTTCCTTGCTGACACCAAAAGATGCTTCCAGTTTATCTTGAATTTGCGTGGCCTAAAATCAGCCATTATTTCAAGAAACCCTGGTTCCTTTTATTGGAGAATCATACCTTATATTTAAAACTACTCCAGAAGCTTCAGCAGTGTCCTTTACAGAGAAGGCTTTGGCCCACCTGGGACGCAGACTGGGCATTAAAACACAGTACTATCGAATGACCCTGCAGGGGCTTCCAGGCACGGACCGGCAGGATTTGCACTGTGCGTGAGGTATCAGGGACACCTCTTCTTGGCCTTTTAGAATTGATGTAGAGAAATACGAATCCTTTTGCCCAGGCTCTCCACAGGAATTGGGGTGTCAAAGTTAAATACGCCTTTGTGGTTGTTATGTGTGATTGTTAGTCTTCCAGAATTAATCTTAATGCTGCTATCCCAATAGTTGTTTCAGTTAGAAATCTCTCTTCTCAGACATAAATTGTTGCTGGAAGTTGTATGTGGATGTTACAAACAAAAAATAGACTGGAGATGTCCTGCCGAGATTATATATTAGAGAAAGGTTGAGTAATAGTGAATTGTCTGCTAGTAGCAGAGAGATGATATGGAAGAAAAATTGCTGACTGATACTAATAAGTAAATGACTTTGGTCAGAATGTTCCTTAATAAAAGTCAAGTTTACTATTTTCATAGCAGGAGAACCTACTGATATATTATTCTTATGCTTTATTCATACCGTTGTAGGAGATTCAAATATAAAGGATTAATTCCCACTTACTCTCCCCTGATATTGTGATATGAAAAGAAATACATACTTGGTCTTTGTCTCCAGTTCCTGGCACAGAACTCTTAAAGTCCTTGAATTTCCTGAATGATAGGGGTGAGCGGGGCATCCTCGTTTTCATAATAAGCCCCTTTCAGCCATACCTGAGTTCATGCTAAGCAAGCGATGGCCCCTTGAGGGGGAGGGCTGGTTGTGGGAGGAGCAGCCAAGGCATTCGAGGGTTAGAACCTTCAGCCGCACCCCCGGAACCTCTAGAAGGAGCTGGAGAGCAACTAATCGCCAACAGTCAACGATTTCATCAATCCGTTTACGTAACGGAGTCTCCATTAAAACTCTAAATGATGGGGTTCAGACAGCTTCCAGGTCAGTGAACACATCCGTGTGCTGAGAGGTTGACACATTCCAACTTCACGGGAATAGCAACTGCTTCTGGCCCTTGCCCTGTGTGCCTCTTCATTTGGCTGTTTATCTATATATCCTTTATCATAAACCAGTAATACCAGTCATACAAGAAACTCAGTAACACTGAATAAAATGTTTCCCTAATTTCTGTGAACCACTGCAAATTATCTAATCTGAGGAGGAGATCGTATGAACCTCTGATTTGTCGCCAGGTCAGTCAGACGTCTGGAGGCCCAGGATTTGTGAGTGGCGTCTGAGCGGGCGGCACTCTTGTAGGACGGAGCCCTCAGCATGGAGGGTCTGCTGCTCAGTTTTGGCAGTCAGTGTCAGAATTGAATCAGATTTTAGGACACCCAGTTAGTGTCCAGAGAGTTGAAAAATTGGTTGGTGGTAAACATCCCACACATTTGGTGTCAAATGTGTTGTGACTAGAGAAATATTTTTTTTTACCTCCCCCCTTATTCTCCCATGCTTTCTTAACACACGCATGCACGCGCATGCGCGCACACATCTTCACCCCCATACATTAGATATTACATCTTTGCTCTGATGCTGTGGGATCCATAGCCCCTGGAAGGAATGAAGTTAGTAGGAACTGGGGACCAAACTGAGGAGCTAGGATTTCAGCAAATTGTCTGAAAGAGGGAAAATGAAGGGACTGAGATGGAATCTCTAGGAAACTATATCATCCCGGAGTAGTCTGAACTGTGACACGGGATGTGAGGGGGTGGAGTGGAATGCCATAGCTCAGCTTGGGGACGGCAGGAAGCACCACTGAAGGGACACCACGGAAGAGTGCTTGAGCCACAGGACAGGAAGCAATAGTGAAATAGCAGCCACAGACGGACAGCTTCTTGCAGGGCTCCTCCATAATTCTAGGGAGAGCAAGGAACCTTGAAGACGATGACAGTATATATCAGCCTTGCTGAATGATGGGTGCGGGCCAGAATTGCTTTGATTAGAAAAGTAAGGACAAATTACAGCAGCTGAACTGGAAGAATGGCTATCATGACTCATAGGATTCAGCTTATGGCTGTATTCATGACTATGATTTACTACAGTGAAAGGATACCAAACACAATCAGCAAAGGGGAAAAGTGCGTGGGGAACATCCACGGAGACCAGGTGCAAGGCTCCCAGGGTCCTCTCCCAGTGGAGCCACATAGCGTGACCTTAATGCTCCCATCAACGCGTTATGATAACAGTGTGAATGTTGCCAACCAGGCAGGCTCATTAGACACTCAGCATCCCGGGTTTTTATTGGGGACACCCTCTGCCTGGCAAATGTCCAAACCCACACTCCCAGAAGGAAAATATGTGTTTATCATAAACCACATTGTTTGTACAAATAGTTCAGACAGAGTGAGACACTCTTATCAGCTAATGGTGGGAGTGCTTCTAAAATCGAATGTCCCAGACACCAGCCAAGGGCCAAATTAGTAAGCAGGCCTTTCAAAAAATAGCATTTGGCATAATGTATTACCTTCTTTCTGCACAGCACAGGTTTAGATGCTGTTTGGGCAGAACAAGTTGATAGAAGAACCTTTGCATAACTCTTCCCCCTCTTTGGAATGTATGGATACCAATGATGGTTTTGACTGGCCTTTTGTCTCAATTATCCCCTCAGAACTTTTAATTTAGGGAAGTCCCACAGAGAGGCTAATGCTATTGAAAGAATTTTTCCTCACAGTTCCTAAGAGAAGGGGGTAGAAGGGCATGCCACGCCCCACAAGGCCACCTGGGGAAGCACCAGATAGGGTTGGGAAGTAAAAGGAGTGAAAAGAAAGCGTGACCCAAAGCCTTTTTTTTGGTTTCGTGCAGGAAAGGCGAGGTAGGGTGGGAGGAACAGTTTAGAATTAGCTAGTGTGGGTAATCTCAGTGAGCTCTGGGCTATCATAAGGGTGGTCTATGGTTTTCTTTCTTTTTTTTTTTTTTTAAGATTTTATTTATTTATTCGACAGAGATAGAGACAGCCAGCGAGAGAGGGAACAAGCAGGGGGAGTGGGAGAGGAAGAAGCAGGCTCATAGCAGAGGAGCCTGATGTGGGGCTCGATCCCAGAACGCCGGGATCACGCCCTGAGCCGAAGGCAGACGCTTAACCTCTGTGTCACCCAGGAGTCCCGGTCTATGGTTTTCTGATACCTGGCCCTGGGTTGATTTAGGGCCGGGGAAATATTGGCTTGGTGTGTGAGTTAGANTCTGTGTCACCCAGGAGTCCCGGCCTATGGTTTTCTGATACCTGGCCCTGGGTTGATTTAGGGCCGGGGAAATATTGGCTTGGTGTGTGAGTTAGATGAAGGGGGGTATTTGGGGATATGGAATTGTGATTGGTTGGTTTGTATAAAGGCATGTTTGGAGGTGAGTTACTTATTATCTCTAGGAATTAGCTAGCCCTAGGAGCAACATTCTCCTCCTAGCCAGCAAGGCCTTTAAAATGCCAAAACATCATAAAATAAAAAGACCATGATTACTATATACTTATTCCAAGTTCTTACTTGTATAATAACCATGTGGCCATTTAGAGTTAGCCCCATTTCTCTCCACAAATAGGCAGATCCACTTACAAAGATCAAGAGCATTGTTGGTACAATTAGTGACAATCAGGAATTGTCATAGACTCTTCAGGAAAATGATGTGTGAGCACTCAATGAAATGTTTTAGGAATATTTGAGAAGATGGCTGGAAAGAGAGGAACAGAAGCATTCTAACTAGGTAGAAAAGATCTGTTTTATGAGAGTAAATAAGTCCTATGTGAATACTGGCTAACTATTTGGGCTGAATGAACCAGAGTATATAATGAAATAAATCCAGTTGAGTTAGGGCAAAAGGAAGGAGGGTAAGTCACTGGTTATTCTTAGATGTGTGAATTGAGATGCAACTGGGAATTACCATATGTGTTGGAAGATGAAGGGTTCAAAATGATGTGGGAGATGGGGGAGTCTTGTATCTGGGAGTGAGAGAATGAGAATGATTAAAGAAGCCTAGGATAATGTGTAGGTGGGAAGGTCAGTAATGAGGCTTGTAGAGTAACAAGCCAGGAAGAAATAGGGGCTGAATGTTAAGAATAAAGGAAGGGAAGACAAATCCTCCANGGGGCGCCTGGGTGGCAGAGCGGTTAGGCGTCTGCCTTCAGCTCAGGGCGTGATCCCGGTGTTCTGGGATCGAGCCCCACATCAGGCTCTTCTGCTATGAGCCTGCTTCTTCCTCTCCCACTCCCCCTGCTTGTGTTCCCTCTCTCGCTAGCTGTCTCTATCTCTGTCAAATAAATAAATAAAATCTTAAAAAAAAAAAAAAAGAATAAAGGAAGGGAAGACAAATCCTCCACCCTGGGCAATGTGAAGTATGTGTGGCAAAAAGATAGAAACAACCCAAATGTCCATCAACAGATGAATGGATAGACTANAAAGGAAGGGAAGACAAATCCTCCACCCTGCGCAATGTGAAGTATGTGTGGCAAAAAGATAGAAACAACCCAAATGTCCATCAACAGATGAATGGATAGACTAAAAATGTGATATATACATACAATGGAATGCTGTTCAGCCATAAAAAGGAGTGAAATTCTGATAAATTCATGGATAAACCTTGAAGACGTTATGCTAAGTGAAATAAGTCAGACACAAAATGACAAATACTATATGATACACTTATATGAAGTACCTAGAATAGGCAAATTTACAGAGACAGAAAGTGGAATAGTGATTACCATGGGGCTGATGGGGAGGAGGGAATAGGGAGTTATTTTTAATGGGTACAGAATTTCTGTTTGGGATGATTAAAAACTTCTGGACAGAGATAGTGGTGATAGTTACACAACATGTGAATATACTTGATGACACTGAATTATACACTTAAAATGATAAATTTTAGGTTTTGTATACTTTACCACAATAAAAAAAAAGGAAGAAAAGATGCCCACTAATTGGACAACCTAGAAGAAATAGATAAATTCCTAGAAACACACAATCTTCCAAAACTGAATCAGAAAGAAATAGAAAGACTCAACAGACCAATTACTAGTCTAATAAAATAAACTACCAAAAAATAAAAATCCAGCANGGAGGGAATAGGGAGTTATTTTTAATGGGTACAGAATTTGTTTGGGATGATTAAAAACTTCTGGACAGAGATAGTGGTGATAGTTACACAACATGTGAATATACTTGATGACACTGAATTATCCACTTAAAATGATAAATTTTAGGTTTTGTATATTTTACCACAATAAAAAAAAAGGAAGAAAAGATGCCCACTAATTGGACAACCTAGAAGAAATAGATAAATTCCTGGAAACACACGATCTTCCAAAACTGAATCAGAAAGAAATAGAAAGACTCAACAGACCAATTACTAGTCTAATAAAATAAACTACCAAAAAANCTAGAAACACACAATCTTCCAAAACTGAATCAGAAAGAAATAGAAAGACTCAACAGACCAATTACTAGTCTAATAAAATAAACTACCAAAAAATAAAAATCCAGCACCAGATGGATTCACAGGTGAATTCTACCAAACATTTAAAGGCAAATTAATAACTATTCTCCTCAAACTATTCCAAAAAATAGCAGAGGAAAGAAAGTTTCCAAAGTTTTTCTATAAGGCCAGCATTACCCTGATACTAAAACCAAACAAAAACCCTACAAAAAAAGAGAACTACAGGCCACCAGGCTGTAAACAGTGAGTCTAGGCACTGGCTTTCTGTTTGGTGTTGTCATAAACCATGAACCGTGACACGATTGGGTGACTGCTCTCCAGGCAGGGGTCCACAAAAGGCATAAGTGTGGCAAGACCCGCCTCCTCCCTTCCAGCATGGGTCTATGCTGCTGGAGTCCATAAAGTTTGTAGACTCAAAACATGCCTGAGATAAAAATGCTTGATCACAGGCTGGGTGAACACAGAGTTGGGAGGAAAACTGGGGAGACAAGAGTGATTAACTGCTTTTCTGTGAGGGCTCACTGAAGAGCAGAAGGTGAGAACTTTCACCTCTGGGGCTAGAGAGTGGGGTGCCACTGTATTCACCTCACCCATCGGTGCTGAATACCTTCAGGGAGCAAAACACCACCATATAGTGCAATCTGGAGCCACTTACACTGAGCCCGGACCCCTGGCAAGGAGGATGCAATAGCATCCAGGCAAAGACACCTGAGAATCAGTGCAACAGGCCCCTCCCCAGGAAGGTCAGCGGAACTGGCTTGCACCAAATCTATGGATCAGAGAGGGCTGCAAAGCTTCAACTCTTGGGGAAAACAATATATGGCATTTGCTGTTGTTGTTGTTGTTGTTTTAAAGAATTTTTATTTATGTATTTGACAGTGATAGAGACAGCCAGTGAAAGAGGGAACACAAGCAAGGGGAGTGGGAGAGGAAGAAGCAGGCTCCCAGGGGAGGAGCCTGATGCGGGGCTCGATCCCAGGACCCCGGGATCACGCCCTGAGCTGAAGGCAGACGCTTAACGACTGAGCCACCCAGTCACCCCAAGGCATTTGTTGTTTTTTTTTTCTTTAGTCTTTCAGTATTGTTTTTTCAGTTATTTTCTTATTTTTTCAACTCTTCTCTATTTTTTAATTTTTACTTTTATAGATGNGCATCCAGGCAAAGACACCTGAGAATCAGTGCAACAGGCCCCTCCCCAGGAAGGCCAGCGGAACTGGCTTGCACCAAATCTATGGATCAGAGAGGGCTGCAAAGCTTCAACTCTTGGGGAAAACAATATATGGCATTTGCTGTTGTTGTTGTTGTTGTTTTAAAGAATTTTTATTTATGTATTTGACAGTGATAGAGACAGCCAGTGAAAGAGGGAACACAAGCAAGGGGAGTGGGAGAGGAAGAAGCAGGCTCCCAGGGGAGGAGCCTGATGTGGGGCTCGATCCCAGGACCCCGGGATCACGCCCTGAGCTGAAGGCAGACGCTTAACGACTGAGCCACCCAGTCACCCCAAGGCATTTGTTGTTTTTTTTTTCTTTAGTCTTTCAGTATTGTTTTTTCAGTTATTTTCTTATTTTTTCAACTCTTCTCTATTTTTTAATTTTTACTTTTATAGATGCATCATATATATTTTTTTTGTTGCTTTTCCTTCTATTTTATTTTTGTATATAAACATTTTTCTTTCTTTCTTATTTTGGGATCTAGTTTCTTTTAACAAGCCGACCAAAACATACCCAGGAGCTAGTTTTTTTTGCTTTGTTTTGTTTCTTGTTTGTTTTTTTCTTGTTTTATTTTGGTTTTGTTCTTTTCTGTTTTTTTTTCTGTTGTCGTTGTTGTTATTGTTTTTTCTCTTTCTTTTTTCTTTTCTGGACAAAGTGGTAAGAAGGAGAAATTCACCCCAAAAGAACAGGAGGTAGTACTCACTGCCAGAGATTTAATCAATACACATATAAATGAGATGTCTGAACTAGAATTTAAAACAACAATTATAAAGATAATAACAGGGCTTGAAAGAAGCACAGAATCCCTTACTGTAGAGATAAAAGAACTAAAATCTAGTCAGGCCGAAATAAAAAATGCTATTACCAAGATGCGGTCCCCAATGGAGGCTATAAAAACGAGGATGAACGAGGCAGAAGAGCGAGCCAGCGATACAGAAGACAAAATGATGGAGAATACGGGACCTGAATAGCGCTTTGGTGTTGACTGTTTCATCACCCTAGTTAAGTACTATGTGAACGCATAGTTTGGGTCTACAGACGATGGGAGGGAGTACTGATAGAATAGTACAACTTCACCATTGCCTCTGAAATATAAAACAAATGCCTTGTGACAATGAATCAGGAGATTGGGGTGTGTGTGTATGTGTATACCGGGGTGTGTGTGTGTGTAA
Source organism: Ailuropoda melanoleuca (assembly GCF_002007445.2). Classification (NCBI taxonomy): domain Eukaryota; kingdom Metazoa; phylum Chordata; class Mammalia; order Carnivora; family Ursidae; genus Ailuropoda; species Ailuropoda melanoleuca. The sequence continues at coordinate 55,538,115 of NC_048227.1, forward strand.
CACAGACTATTCACTTAATGGTAGTGATAAGACCATTGGGTATAAATCTAATAACAATAAATCGAAGGACAGGCTGCTTTTGTGGAGAGTTCAAGATTAGGCATCCAGATCTGTGAGTGCCAGTTTTCTGTCTTACCTGCTTGACCTTGGACAAGTCACTTTGCCCTGTGAGTCTGTTTCGTAAACTGTCCTTTATTTCAACCCTAAATAAGGAAGTTATTACTTTATTTCTATTTTTTAGTAGTTATCCTTAAATTTTAAAGTTCATACCTGTTAATTTGTCCAAAATTAATCAGATTCTCTACTTTTGGGGCTGGAAATGTTGGGGCTAATCTTCAGACTTTCCCACTAAGATGTCAGAAATACCAGATGCTCTCTTTGCCAGATCTATCTACCATCAAGAACACAAGCATATGACAGGATCCTCACCCATGGGACTGAGATGAAGCCTGCTGGGTAGGAAAGGGCTCCTGCCTGGAAACAAGAGCCGTATGAGGAGCAATGCTGCTATTCCTCCCCTATGCCACTCTCCTTCCACAAGATACTGTTATGTCTGGGGCAGCCATCTTGCAGTCATGAAGGGACAAGTTGGAGAACCCAGTCAATACCCTGACGACTACAAATGGAAATTCAGTAAGAGCCTGGATCCTTGGAGTCATTCCTGATCTACTGAAAAAAACCTTAGACTGCCTACCTTGGTATTTATTATAACGATCCCATTATTTAAGCTACTTTTGGTTGGATATGTTGCTTTTTCCAGCCAAAAATGGATACAGTCCACTCCTGAAAAATATAAGAACTTATAAAATAGAAGAAGTTCAAAAGTGACTTCAACACCCCTCATTATATCTACTAATCTGCCCCTCTGTGTACCCACACCCTGTTTCCCTTCTGTTGCCGTGGACGACTGTCCATGCTCCCGTATAAATGCTACCCCTCCATTTGTGCATGAATGTCATCAGTTTCTGCTTACTCAAGGACATCAGTCTCTTTCCTCACTGTCAGTTTTTTCCTCACTTCTGATTATTCTGATCATTGTACGAATAGAGGGTAATATCTCCCATTCAAAATAGAGCAGAACAAACCGACAAAAATCTGCTTGATTCCATTTCCCATTATAGTCACTACTCCCATTTCCTTACTTACTATTGTACCAAAGTTCTTTGAAATATCCATCTATACCTCACATTCTCCACTTACTTTCTCCTCTCCTGAGTCCACTCCATTCAGGCTTTTTTCTTGGTCACTCTTCAGAGATGCTTATCAGAGTCACCAATGACTTCCGTGTTACCAAATCCAATAGCTAACTCTCAGTTCACATTTTTTAACCCACCAGGAGCATTTGACACATCGTTACTTTCTCTTTGAAACATATTATTCACGTGACGACTTTTACCCATCTCTTTGGTCTTCCTACATATTAGGGATCCTCCTCAATCTCCTTTGAGAGTTCCTTTCAACTTCCTGACCACTAAATGTTGGAATGCCTCAGGGCTCAGTATTCAGAGCTCTTCTGGTCTCCATCTGCATTACCCAGGTGACTTTATTTAATTATATTCCATTACTACATACAGTGGTGAATCCAAAATATCTTGGCTCAGAATGACAACTCAGTAAATCCAACTGTCTAGTAGACATCTAGGTTTGGTTGTCTAAAGGGTATTTCAAATTTAACATTGTTTAAAACTGTTCTCTTTATTTTCCTCTTCTAACTGCTTTTCTCATTCCTTGTCCTCAGTAAATGGTCTGGCCAAAACCTTACAGTCATCCTTGATGCTTTTTTTCTTGTTAAAGCTTATTTTTCATTTTTTAAAAGATTTTATTTATTTATTTGAGGGAGAAAGAGAGAGAGCATAAGCAAGGGGAGGGGCAGGGAGAGGGAGAAGCAGACTCCCTGCTGAGCAGGGATGTGGGACTCGATCCCAGGACCCGGGATTGATGACCTAAGCCAAAGGCAAATGCTTAGCCAACTAAGCCACCCAGGTGCACTGCTTTTTTTTTTTTTTTTTAAGATTTTTTTTTATGTATTTGAGAGAGAGAAAGAGAGAGTGTGTGTGTGGGCGGGGGGAGTGGCACAGGGAGAGGAAGAGAGAGAATCCCAAGCAGATTCCCCACTGAGTGTGGAGCCTGACTTCGACCTTGACAGGGGGTTCAGTTCCACAACCCCAAGATCACGCCCTGAGCTGAAATCAAGAGTCAGACACTTAACGGACTAAGCCACCCGGCGCCCCTGCTTTTTTTTTTCCCTGTATATTCTATATCAGGTCAACTAGCAAATGCCTCTTGGTTCTGCTTCTACTGCTATGATCCTTGTCCAGACCGTTATCAACTCTCACCCATATGATTGCAACAGATTCTAAATCAGGTAAAGATTGAATCTGGCTATGAGTAAATTGTTCATAAAGGCACTTTTTTCCCGGACTAGAATTGTTCAGGTAGTAGAGGGCACTTAATACCACAGATTAGTGACGGAGCCGGCCAGATGCAAGATCTCCTTCCTAGCGTAGTCGCAAGGGTTTGTGATTGCTTCTCTTTCCTAACGCTGCTGTTCTTCCCTGCTTTTGTGAGTATGGGCAATAAATGCATGGCCTACACTTTGGTTTTCCTGAAAGATTGCTCCTAATTCTTAACACGGCTTCACTAGGACAGGCATGTGCCCTCCCAGTTTTCTTTCCACGTAGACAGCGCTACGGAGGATGTGCTGAAGACGGTCTAGGTTTGACCTTGATTTCAACCTGAGGGAATCGGAAATTGCAAGGAGCAGCAGGCAGCCATAACCTGACCCTTGCCTGGCCCTTCACAGAGCAAAATACTGTGGCGCTCATTCAATATTCAGCAGCCTATTGCCAGTTTACAACAAACAGAGGTGATCTTTTCAGACCATCGAGTGGGTCTGCCTTACAACGGAAGAATGACTTTCCTGCTTCATTAAACATTTAGGCTACTTGTTGGCTTGGTGCAGCTGCCTATAATCAGGACCGCACATTGGGTGTGGCAGTGCAGACTCTCTTTTTAATGCAAGGAAACTTCCATTACATTCTTACTGATGATCTTTGGCAAAGATGACAGGAGGGGAGACAGGAAGCATCAGAAAGACAACTAAGCACAGAAAACATCCCTGAAAATTGGCCTGTGTTCTCAAGAAGCAAGTGTTAGAACTATCTAATATGTAGGATGTTTGACGATAACATTATTACCATTTATTTATTTTGAAATGCATTGTCTCTTGCTTGGTAGTCTGGATGAAAGCACAAGAGATTTCTAAGAGCTTAGCTAAAACCATTCATAAACTTGTGCTAATATTCATGCTAATGATGACCTAAGATTCTAAACATTTAAGCTCTTCTAGGAACTTCAACTTGCTCCTTTGAGTTTAGTGTCGTTTGGCCTCCATCAATAAAGATTTTTATTTTGCTGTATTAGTCGTTTTAAGAGCCCATCTACCATGGTGGTCGTCAACTGCTGCTTTTATAGCATGTGTTCGAATGTCCCCCAAGTAGGTGCTGAGGGCCCTGGGAAGTCAGCGCGCCTGTGTTCCCACTGAACTAGTTACATGATAAAAATAGGAATTACTGTGTATTTGGAGGTGCTTTAAAGTTGACCTTACAACTTTTTTTTTTTAAATTTCTGAGACAGCTTTGCATTTTGTTTTCCACCCCCCCACAAACCAATGAAAATTTAAAAGATATTGAGTATGAACTCGTAAATATAAGGTAAAAAATGTTTTGTTTTCCTTATACTTTCTTTCTCATCCATCAACCTTTTCTTGGATTTGTAGCCTCCTCCTCATGCAGCCAGAGAACCAACTTCAAAAAGTCTTTGTTGCATAGACCCCACGCTGCTCCATGTTCAGCTCAAACTCTCCCTTGGGGCAGGGACTTTTTATTGGTTTTAATGTAGTTTGTCACAGAGGACATTTCATGGGATAACTCTGCGTTGGCCTAATTCTTCTGCATGCTGCTGATCCCCGCATATCATTTCGTAATGAAATTTCAAGCTGAATCTGATCTCAGAGATTGTCTAATTTAACTTACTTATTTTATAGATGTGAGTCTGAGGTCTAGACAGGCAACAAGCTCAGCCTAAGGATTGTTCCAATTCCTTCTCAGTTTTCTCCATCTATTTTTTACCCCACGGGATAAGATTTTCCTATTTGTCCTCAGACCAGACCCCTGGCCTTTATGATTCTTCACTTTGTTTCCTTAGCATGACCTTTCTTAGGACATGCCTGTCTGGTTTGTACACATCTTTCTCCCATTCTGTTGTGTCTCTCCAGCTCCATCATTTTGTGTGTGTGGGCGGGGGTTGAGTTTGATCCTTGACACCCAGATCTTGTCATCTTTTGCCTTAAACACAGTTATTAAACTGAGAGGAAACCGTGTATAAATAATGCCCCACTTCCTCTAATGGTAGAGTCAAGAAATGTGTTGTCTTTGTCCTCATATCATACGGCTGGCTACAAAGGTTTCTATCCGTCAGCTCTCCATACTTTGTTTCTATGACCCATGTGTAACTAACACTCAGAAAGTTGATACCAAGAAACTGCTTAAGTTTTGTCCTGCTTCCTTCCTTTAATGTTCAAATTTGCCATTTAGATTTTGTTCTTTCTACTTAGTTTTTGTGTCACAGATTTTTTTCACATTCTATTTAGAGTATGTGGCAAAAAAAAAAAAATAATAAAGTATGTGGCAAGAGTATTCATTGGCCCCACTCCCATACATACATCTTCAATAAAGTCCCATTTGTTCCACTTTCTTTTGTGGTTTTCCATTTTGCTTTGCTGACCCTTGCTTCAGATCCTCTGGGTTAAGATCCAAATGGCAAACCAGAACACCAAGTTTTTCATTTACACGGAGATATAAAAATGGCCAGAATCAGCATCCCCTTCACTACACAGAGTCGGCTAAGCATCACACACCGGGCCCCTTGACTACCTTTTTTTTAAACTTTGGGCTGAGCAACAATTTCCTAAGCATATTACTCCTGCTGTCAGATTATAGGACAACGGAGTCAAGTACATTAGCCCCATTCCAGGCCCAGAGTTGTGTACCCTGGTCATCGTGACAGGGCTTTGGCAGCTCTGGGCACATGATGTGAAGTGAGAGACCCTTAGGTGTCTATTTAAGTAGATCTATTTTATTTTCTGAGTTCCTAGCAACATTTTCCCACTAAATATTTGGGTTGCTTATTTACATTTTGTTTGATTTCTTTCCCATTATATTTATTAGCTTCCCTTGAATGGTGCCCTTTCTAGTTCTTGACTCCCTTATCTCCTTCTTTAAATCTTACTCTGAATTTTTCAAATACACAGCAATTCCTGGATCTAGTATTTAGCAACATCCGTGGTCTCCAGTTATGAATATTCTCCCTATTCGCCTTCATAGCTCTCCTTGTGTCACTGTGCTCTTCCTTCTGCTCCTGGTAGACCTCTCTCTGCCTTCCAGCTGGATAAAAACTCTGTGGATAAAGAATGTGGTCTCAAGTTTCGTGGCACAAAAGCAACCTTACCCTCCACTTATCTGGTTTCCAAAGCACGTGTCTGCTCTCACAGCAGCTTAGAACATCACAGAGAACTGCTGCCGATTTCTACACCAGACTGGAGTCTCCCACCCAGCTTCTAACAAACTTGCTGTAGAGAAGTGCCGTGCAGTCTGAGGACCTCGCTGGGGCTTCAGTCTCCTCCTTCTGATCAGAAGCCAATGGACTTGGGACGCCTGGGTGGCTCAGTCGGTGAAGCATCTGCCTTCGGCTCAGGTCATGATCCCAGGGTCCTGGGATCAAGTCCCACGCATCGAGCTCCTTGCTCAGCAGGGAGTCTGCTTCCCCTTCTGCCTGCTGCTCCCCTGTGCTTTCTCTCTCTCTCTCTGACAAATAAATAAATAAAATCTTAAAAAAAAAAAAAAAGAAGAAGAAGCCAATGGACTTGAACCATGATGGTTAGTTAGCTCCAGGTGGTTTTATTAGCGATCATTAGGAGAGCTCGGTGTCTTGGAGGCCCCTTCTGTCCCGGCTATTTCCCAGCACATGATTCAGGGTTGCCTCTGGGAGAATACATGTGAGATGTGTCCTTTAGGATCCACTGTTAGCACTTCTGTTGCATTTTGTTTTCCATTGTTTCGCAGCTCATTAGGGAGTTGCTCATCTCTCCTCCTGTGCCCTCACTAGGTTGTGAATTCCAGGCATTCAGGCCCTGACTTACTCATCTCCACATGCCTCCCGCCTACAGCATTGTGCCCCGGGAGGAGTGGAAAAAAACGTCTGTAAAAGGAATTTCATGGAACTGTAATTGAGAATGTACAGCATCTTTCAGGGCTGGTCATGAATCGTTGGGGCAGCAAAAGACCTTTCTGTAGCTGGGAGAGGTTTGAAAATCTGTTCTCAAGTTCTTATAGCAGGGGTTGCAGCATCTTTTGAAAAAGTATTCAGAGGAAAGGAGACTGCGGGCTCTGATGGAGTCGTCTGAGGATATACACATGACCAAAAGGCAGGAGTTGGTGTGGTGAAGCAAAAAGCCCCTGTCTTGCTTCATCCTCAACGATCCCCCCCTCCCTGTTTTCCCCCAAGGTCCCAGTTTAAGCTGATCTTTTTAGGGGAACTTTTTAGCCCTGTTTAATCAGGAGAGAGGAAATGTGAGGTGGGAGAGAGAAATTTACAGGGAGAGATGTGACATTCTGAAAAATGTGTATGTTCTTTGAAATATATTCAAATACAGATTTGCATTTTCTGACCCGAAGTATCTGGGCTGCGTTGAAGGGATTAGGAGTGTCACAGAGGGATGCAAAGAGAAAGATTCAACATCCAGCCTTTGACATCTAGAGGAGGACTTCTGGGTCTGGAGAAAAGCATTTGCTTTGAAAGTCAAGCTTTGTGGCGAGAGAATTTCTTTAGCACCTGTCAAGAGCCGTCCTGTGGCCTAGATCATAATAAAAGGCAGGGATGGAGAGAAGTCAGCGTATGAGAGAGGGTAGGTGGCATGCGTGAACAAGGAGAGAAAATGAGGGGAAGCAGGCAGTGAAATGCGGGTGTCCTAACCACCTCTTTGGGCCAGTGTCCAGCAGCCAAGGTAAATTGGTGGCGGCAACAGCAAAGGGCTTTGTGCCCTGAACCCTCTGGATCCCTGGGAGGTTGGCAACATCCACTGGTTGGCACATGGACCATGGCTCATCCCTGAAGGAGAAGTTGTCATGACAGATGGGCCCGAGGCAGCCCCCAGCCCTCCACAGCCTGCAGGAAATTTGCGGGGAGCCAGAGGTCTCCAAGAGGCCCACTGAAAAAAGTCAGAGATCTGGGGAGAACCTCCTGGAGCCTGAGGTCAGGAGGAGGAAGCTGCAGAGTGAGGGCAAGTGGCCAGCGCTCCGGAGCCTGGTGGCAGATGACAGAATGCTGTCCCCAGTGGGCAGGGCGATGAGACCGTTGAGCATCCACAGTCACCAGTGTAGGGCACAGACCAGCTCTTCACTGTGGCTAAGGACTGGCCCAGGAGGAGGCGAGAGACAGACCCGCTGGAGGAGAAGAGCTGCCCTGGGTGAAGTCATTCACTCATTGAATCTGTATGGTGTGTATTCGTCCTTTGGGGTAAATAGTATTTTTATTTTGTGGCTGAAGAAACTGTGGCTCCAGAAGTGGAGAGTAATTTACCCAAATTCATCCAAGGGCCAGCAGACTTGGGGTGAAATCCAACCCTCAGCTCCAGCCAGGTGCTTAGTATCACTTTCTCTGCTCTGTGGAAGCTTTTTATATTTTCTGGTTTCTACTCTGAGATGTCTTGCTTAATTGTGAAAGATGCCCAGAATTCTCCCCAGATATATACACCAAACAGATAAAATTCAATGTGGCTTGGAACTGTGGTAATGACTCAATCAATGACCTTTTAATAAAAATGCTGCAGTGATCCCAAAAGACAAACTCCACACAGGATGAAAGTGGCTTTTGGGGAAACCCCTGATGAGTTCTCCCAGTTGATTTTATGACCCGTTTATTTGGAGCTTACTGGATTTACATTTTATACTCCAAACTCAAGAGGAAATAGTTAAACATAGCAGAATATTGAATGTTCACACATCACGCATTTTCCATTTTTCTCAGTTTTGCATATGGTCAGCACCTGTAATAAAGATCTATCTCAGTACCTATACTTTTCTCATTAACCAAAGAAAAGCCATTGCTTCATCAGGATTTTGCCATATTTTACATTTTAAGTTTTTCTTGGGAGTTAAAAAATATATACACTTGTCACCAGACATAACCAACGAAGGAAGAGGTGGCAAAGGAGGGCTAAGTCCTTGGCCTGAATGGGAAGCACACGCGTTCTGCCTAAGGTCAGGGAAGCTTAGAGAACCAGGTAGTTACAGCCCATCTCGAGCCAGTACATGGGCCCGCTGCTCCCCATCGCCTCTCCACCAGCATTTCCCCAGTAAGTTCAACTGCAAAACACGTAAGCCCAGAAGTGGAGGGAGGTGCGTGTTGACTGTAACAAGTCTGATTAAATGCCTCTCCTTTTATTCTGTTGGGAAACAAAATGGCTGCCTACATCCTATGTTTAATTTGAACTTTAAATGTCATTGGTGTACTATGTATTTTGCTTAAAAATGAGGCTAAGGGTTACTGTGGGGAATTATACCAAGGCTTATGTAAGTCAGACATAGGGGTTTTGGAATGACTTGACCCCTATAAAAATATAATAAGCTTGACATAAATAATTCCTCACTGGGGTATTTGAAATTGCTTAACTTTTATTTAGATTTAAAATATTGGGAATGACTAAAATGACATATTTAGCACTGGCCTGACTATATTTGTCTTTGCATGCCCACATGACATGTAGCATTTCCTGCACTCCATGACCAGGCACAGTGCCCAGCCTGGGTTTTAAAAGACGAGGAGCAGAGCGTGGAAAATGCCTTTGCTGGATCCTGGCAGTGGTTGGGATCTTTAAAATAGGACAGCAAGACTTCATATCATGATTCCCAAAAGGGTTGTATCCACACCACGAGGGAGTTAAATTTAATGAGTCTTAGAAAATAAAATGATTTCTTAAGAAAAATTATAGCATCCTTATAATATATGCAAATTCAACAGAAGTTAGAATATACCAGGAGTTCTCATTTGGCTGATTTTTTATTTAACGTAATTTTAAATAAATTTAGGTCCACTTAATAATTACAGCAGGGTTGCAACAGCTTTACAGAAGTTGAGAGTTATAGCATTGTGAATTAGGAGACTAAGGAAAAAATTTCTCCGAGGTCCCCTTCAGAGCTGACAACATTTTGGTGTGTGAATCAGTGATTCCTCAGCTGACACCCACATTGGAATCACCTGGGAAGCTTGTTACGGCGCAGAGCCCAGGGTCCTTCTCGGAGTCCAAGTCACTGCAGGTAGGACCGCACAAATTTATATTTTTAACAAACTCCCCAGTTGATCCTGATTTGCAACAGAGATTAGCTTGTTCAGCTACTCAGGGGATCATTTTATCACCAGTTCATCCAGAGGGCTCACTCATCCCAGGGTCTGCGGCACAGGTCAGCTCTGCCTGAAGGCAATGGGAAGCCACTGAAGGATCCAAGTGGGAGATGACCCAATCTTCCTGGCTTTTTAAAGTTTATTCTTAGGTTGTAGATAGAATATGAGGGGAGCCCGACTTGGATTCAGGGGGATGGATTATGAAACATGGTGAGGCTGGAGTGAAGTGGACACAGCTGAGGCATGATAGAAGGGGGATTTGGTAGAACCTGAGATGACTGGATTTTACATGGAAATAGCAAGACTTCTTCCAGGCTCAGGGAATGGTATCGCTGGTTCGGACTGTTCCCTGAGATAGGACACACAAGACCTTTATTTGTATACATCTTTCATTATAATTTGTCTCAAGTATTTTCCAAAAGGTGGTGTTTAAATAGTATATCTAATTTAGGCAAAATATAACTATCATTAGATTGTAAAGAAATCTTCAAGAGGGGAAAGGAACCTTACAGTGGAGAAATCAGGCTGACTTCACCTGAACAAAGTGATCCAAATTAATGTTACCAGGAATAAGACGTATCCACAGCATGTACCCCTGATACATGCAATGAGAAGGGCAAAACATCCCATCTGGGGTATTCTTACCAGAAATGCATAACCTCATTCTAGTAATGAGAAAATATCACACAAACTAAAAATGAAGGACATTCTACAAAATAACAGGCCAGTCTTCTTCAAATGTGTCAAGGCCAATGGAAGACAAGAAAAAAGAGGCACCGTCATAGACGGAAGACTAAGGAGACATGACAACCAAATAAAATGTGGGACCTGGGGCAGAAACAGGACATTTAGTGGGAAAACTGGAAAAATCTGAATAAGGTGTGTAGGTTATTTAATAGTTCTCGAGCCTGTGACGGTGTCCAGGTGTTGATCATTATACTATTATTACGGAAGGTGTTACAATCAGGGAAATCTGAGGGAAGGGCATGTGGGTTCTCTGTAGACTTAGCAACTTTTCTACACATCTAAATTACAAAGTCAAAAAATTACAAACAACATTCATTTTTGCAACAGCTAAAAAAGGTATTAGTAAAAGACACTTTCTAAAGGATATATAGCTTCTGTGATAAAAATCACTGGTGTTTGAAACAATGTGTGTTTGTAAAGGTACAAAATCTATGTGAATTGGTTCTGGTTCCTGTGGGTCTAATAATTTTCCTTCTTCACCAGTTTGGGCAGGTTTAGGCTGCAAAACCTGTATTTCCTCTATCTTCATCACTGCTCTCAGCTGAAGCTCTTGATCTTGTGGGATGGCTGGGGGTAAACTCCTACATGACAGGTGAGTCCAGGAAATCAGCTCTCCAGGGCTGAAGCGCTGAGAGCAAGAGTGAGAGGCAAGCTGTCTGCGATATCTGTTCTCTACTTTCCTTTCTGGAATCATCTCTTTCCAGAACGACCTCCCCACTCTGACCATTCTCTCCCTTGCCAAGTAAAGCCGAAACCCACTTTAACTTGTTAACCCTTGCAGCTTTGCTGTTCACTCGGAAACAGCAAAATCAACTCAGGAGTTCAGGTGTTAACAAGAGATGAAGCCCCTCCTCTTTTTTTTTTTTTTCCCCCTCTCAAATATATTCGCATTTAGCCGCTCTCCGGGATGCGCTGGAGGGGATTTTACGCTCTGAGGCCAAGACGGGAGCAGCACAGAGCTAGAGAGTCCCTGGTGTTTCTGGAGACATGCAGGTACGTGCAACTTTTGGGGGCTAAGGCTGCAGGGAACCTTGTTCTCTGGAACTGGCCAGTTGCAGGGCCAGCGCCTGAGGGTCCTGGGAGAAGTCACATGGGGTTACCTGTGTTCACTTCCATTGTTTTCCTCAGAATTGAGGGTTGTTATGTCTTGATGCCAACTGTTTTCAGGTTAACCTCAGTTCGCTTCCTCTTCAAAATGGCTGGAAGCTCTTGCTTTGATCCCAACACCGTGAATACTTTAGAACATTATGTTTTCATTGCCAACACAAATGTGAATCACCTTCTAACCGTGTATTACCATGAAGGCAGTTTGTTTACAGTTCCTGGGGTTATTCGGTATTAATCACTCCCACAAATGGCCACCAGCACGTTTTCTCTGGAATGCTAGAGAAAATGATTCCTTTCTTAGTTGTTTACCCGGCGTTCAAGGGAGCCTGCTTGCCTTTGTGTCTCCTGCCTGCCTTCAGCCGATGCAGCCAAGAGTCTGCGGGAGGCCCTGAGCTGCTTAGCAGAGAGACACCTGGGAAGTGGATTCGGGGCGTTATTGGCAGGACATGGTAGCAGCAGTCTGAGCTATAGGAGGGGACTCGGGAGGGGGAGAGCTGTGCCCTGAGAGGCGAACTCTGACTTAAGGACCACCGCTCAAAATAGTCCTCGTCCTCCAAGCCCGAACCTGATAAACAAGCTTTAATCTCAATTGCTCCCTGTCACCTGCCTTTTACTTGACATGGCAACTCTCCAGGTGGCTAATCCTGGATGTTGCTTATCCAGAGGTTCATTTGTTCCTTTTTATTTCACTGCCAGAGTTAATTTTGACTTTATTTTTATTTTTTAATTTTTTGAAGATTTTATATTTATTTGAGAGAGTGAGCATGAGTGGGGTCGGGGCGGGGTGGGGGGAGTGGCAGAGAGGGAGAAGCAGACTCAGGACTCGATCCCAGGACTCTAAGACGATGACCTGAGCCCAAGGCCTTCGCCCGACTGAGCCAACCAGGTGCCCCAATTTTGACTTTACTGAAGTATAATTTACATACCATAAAACTCACCCATTTCAAGTGTGCGATTCAATGACTTTTGTAAAAGTAAAAACTTTTTTAGTGGGTTGTGCATCCGTTACTGTAATCTAGTTTTAGAACATTTTCATTGCCCTAATAAAATCCTTTATGCCCCTTAAGCCCTATATCCACCCCCAACTCTTATCCCTGTCCTTCTGTGTTAATATAGGCTTTTTTTTTTTTTTTTCTTTTCCTGTAAATGGAATCCTACACTATGTGGTCATTTGTGTCTGGCTTCTTTAACTTAAGCATAACGTTTTTGAGGTTCGTTCATAAGGTAGCAGGTCAGTGTTATTTTTGTGATGGCGGGTTCCTACTACCCCAACCTCAAAATTCCTTAAAGGTGCTAAGACCGCCTCTTATTAAATGGTCCTCCTGCTTCTTTTCCTCTTTTGCTGGAGTCAGTTTTTCACGTTGTTGGCTCTGAGCCCGTTGTTCTCCCTGCTCAGCATGGATGGCCTCCCGTGGGGGAGCCACCCAGCCCTGCCCTCTCCAGTCTGCCCCACCCCGTTCAGGTCTTCGTTCAAATGATACTTCCTTCAAGGGGTCCTCTCTGACCTCCTTGACTAAAATACCATCGCTTGTCCTGAACTATTCACTTGCCCTGCTTTGTTTCTGCATAGTTTATTCATTCCTGAAGTTATATTTTCTGTTTATCTTTTAAGATATTTTTGAGATATAATTGCCATAGAACACTACCTTAGTTTCAGGTGTATATGATTCAACATATGTTTATATTGCAAAATTATTACCATAGTACGTCTAGTTAACACCCATCATCCTGTAAATGTATGATTTTTTTCTTGTGATGAGAACTTTTAAAATCTCTTAGCAACTTTCAAACATACAGTACGATATTACTAACTGTATTCCTCATGCATGTCCGTGATGAGTGATGTTGAGCACCTTTTTGTGTACCTCATGGCCATCTGTACATCGTCTTTGGAAAAATTGTCTATTCAGATCCTCTGCCCTATTTTAATTGGATTTGTCATCGAGTTAGAGGAGTTATCTATTTTGGATACTAACCACTTATCAGATATATGATTGGTTATTGTAAATAATGCTGCCATAAACATAGGGATACTTGTATCTTTTCAACTTAGTGTTTTCATGTTCTTTGGGTAAATACCTAGTAATGGAATTACTGTATCATATGGTTGTTCTATTTTTCATTTTTTGAGGAATCTCCATACTTTTTCCATAGTGGCTGCACCAGTTTGCATTCCCACCAACAGTGCACAGGGGCTCTTTCTTCTCCACATTCTCACCAACACTTGTTATTTTTTTGTCTTTTTCATTTTAGCCATTCTGACAAGTGTGAGGCGCTATCTTATTGTTTTGCATTTGCATTTCCCCGATAATGAGTGACATTGTATCTTTTCATGTCTCTGTTAGCCATCTGTGTATCTTTTTTGGAAGGATGTCTATTTAGGTCCTCTGCCCATTTTTAATTAGATTATTTGGGGTTTTATGGTGTTAAGTTGTGGAAGTTCATTATATATTTTGTATATTAACCCATTATTGGATATATAATTTGCAAATGCCTTCTCCTATTCAGTAATTGCCTTTTTGTTTTGTTGATTGTTTTCCTTATTGTGCATAAGCTTTTTATTTTGGTGAAGTCCCAATAGTTTATTTTTGCTTTTTTTTTTTTTTAAAGATTTTATTTATTTATTTGACAGAGATAGAAACAGCCAGCGAGAGAGGGAACACAGCAGGGGGAGTGGGAGAGGAAGAAGCAGCCTCCCAGCGAAGGAGCCTGATGTGGGGCTCGATCCCAGAGCACCGGGATCATGCCCTGAGCTGAAGGCAGATGCTTAAGGACTGCACCACCCAGGCACCCCTATTTTTGCTTTTGTTACCCTGGCTTGTGGAGACCTATCTAGAAAAATGTTGCTAAGGCGTATGTCAGTGATACCACTGCCTATGTTTTCTTCTAAGCATTTTATGGTTTCTGGTCTCACTTTTAGGTCTTTAACTCATTTGGAATTTATTTTTGGGTGTAGTGTTAGAATGTGGTCCAGTTTCATCATTTTGCATGTAGCTATCTAGTTTCATAGCACGATTTATTGAAGAGAATGTCTTTTCTCCATTGTATATTCACGCCTACTTTGTTATAGATTAATTGACCAAATAGATGTGGGTTTATTTCTGGGCTCTCCATTCTGTTCTGTTAATCTATGTGTAGACATATATAGATTTCTGTGCCAATACCATACTGTTTTGATTATGACAGTTTTATAGTATATTTGGAAATATTCATAATATTTTTCCAGTCTGCGCACATGGAATATCTCTCCATTTATTTGTGTTGTCTTCAATTTTTTTCATCAGTGTTTTATAGTTTTCAGAGTACAGGTTTTTCACCTCCTTGGTTAAGTTTATTCCTAGGTATTTTATTCTCTTTGGTGCAATTGTAAATGGGATTCTTTTCTTCTTGGCTACTTCATTATTTGTTGTTGAAATGCTATAGACTTCTGCATATTAATTTTGTATCCTGCAACTTTACTGAACTCATTTATCAGTTATAATAGTTTTTTGGTGGAATCTTTAGGGTTTTCTATGTATAGTATCATGTCATCTGCAAATAGTGACAGTTTTACTTCTTCTTTACCAGTTTGGATGCCTTTTATTTCTTTTGTCTGAGTGCTGCAACTAGGACTTTCAGTACTAGGTTGAATAAAAGTGGTGAGAGTGGACATCCTTGTCTTGTTCCTGACCTTAAGGGAAAGGCTTGTTTATTTTCCTAACTTCTTAGTTGTAAGGTTAGTTGGTTTGAGATTTTTCTTGCTTCTTGAGGTAGGCCTGCTTGTTCTAAACTTACATCTTAAAACTGCTTTTTCTGTGTCCCAATATTCTGGGGCCATTGTGTTTAATTTTCATTAGTCTACATGTATTTGTTAATCTCCTCCTCGATTTCTTGGTTTTATTCATTGGTTAGTAGCATATGGTTTAGCCTCCATGTATTTGTGTTCTTTCCAGATTGGTATTGGTGCTTTTGCTTTTTGTGTCAAATCTGCAAAAAAATCCTCCTCAAAGGTTATGTGAAGGAACTTACCACCTTTGTTTTCTTTTATGAGTTTTATGGATTCAGATCTTACGTTAAAGCTTTTAATTTATTGGGGCGCCTGGGTGGCACAGCGGTTAAGCGTCTGCCTTCAGCTCAGGGCGTGATCCCGGCATTCTGGGATCGAGCCCCACATCAGGCTCCTCTGCTATGAGCCTGCTTCTTCCTCTCCCACTCCCCCTGCTTGTGTTCCCTCTCTCGCTGGCTGTCTCTATCTCTGTCGAATAAATAAAAATTAAAAAAAAAAACTTTAAAAAAATAAAAAGCTTTTAATTTATTATGTTAATTTTTGTGTATGGTAGAACATAGTGGTCCAGTCTTATTTTTTGCATGTGGCTGTCCAGTTTTCCCAACACTTTTTATTGGAGAAACTGTCCTTTCCCCATTGTATATTCTTGTCTTTGTCACAAATTTTTCAGACACCTTTGTGTGGGTTTATTTCTGGGCTCCCTCTTCTGTTGCACTGATCTGTGTCTGTTTTTATGCTAATACCGTACCACTTGGATTACTATAGCTTTGCAATATAATTTGAAATCGGGGCATATGATGCCTCCATTTTTTTTTTTTTCAAGATTGCTTTAGCTCTTTGGAGTCTTTTGTGCTTCCATATAAATTTTCAGATTGTCCTATTTTGTGTGTGTGTGTGTGTGTGTGTGTGTGTGTGAAAAATACCATTGGAATTTTGATAGAGATTGCATTGAATCTTTGGGTATTGGATTCTTTGGGTAGTATGGGCATTTTAACACTATTCTTCCAGTCCACAAGAATGGAATATCTTTCCATTTATTTGTGTCATCTTTAATTTCTTTTATTACTGCCTTATAGTACAGCATACACATCTTCCATGTCTGGGTTTAGCTTATTCCTAGGTATCTTATTCTTTTTGATGCAAATGTAAGGGCATTGTTTTCTTAATTCCCTTTATGATAGTTCACTATTAGTGTATAGAAGTATAACAAATATTTGTATATTGATTTTGTACCCTGCAACTTTACTAAATTTGTTAATTCATTTTAATGGTTATTGTGTGTGTGTGTGTGTGTGTGTGTGTGTGTGTGTAATCTTTAGGGATTTTCTCTATATAGTATCATGTCATCTACAAATAACAGGTTTTGTTTCTTTACTTTCAATTTGGATGGCTTTTCGTGTCTTTTTCTTACGTAGTTTCTCCAGCTGGGACTTCCAATACCATGTTTAACAAAAGTGGCAAGAGAGGGCATTCTTGTCAATTTCCTTTCCTTAGAGGAAAAGCTTTCAGCTTTTCATTGCTAAGTATGATGTTAACTATGAGCCTGTTACATATGGCCTGTATTGAAGTACATTCCCTCTATACCCATTTTGTTGATAGTTTTTTTTTTATGCTAAGTGGATGTTGAATTTTGTCATATGTTCTTTTTGTATCTATTGAGATGGTCATATGACTTTTATTTTCATTTTGTTAATGTGGTGTATCATGTTGATTGGTTTGCAGACATTGAGCCATCCTGGCATTCTTGGAATAAATCCCACTTGATCATAATATATGATCTTTATAATGTAATGTTGAATTTGATTTACTAATATTTTGTTGAGGATTTTGACATCTTTGTTCATCAGGGATTTTGGCCTATTTTTTGTGGTGCCTTGTTTGGTTTTGTTATCAGGATAATGCTGGTCTTGTAAAATAAGTTTATAGGCACTGCCACATCTTCAATTTTTTGGAGGAGTTTGAGAAGTATAGGTACTAAATCTTCTGAGTTTGAGAATTCATCAGTAAAGCCATCTGGTCCTGAACTTTTGCTGGGAGGTTTTTGATTACTGACTCAATCTCCTTGCTAGTAGTGGGCCTATTTAGATATTCTATATCTTCATGATTAAATTTGGAAGGCTGTATGTTTCTAGGAATGTATTCATTTTTTCTAGTCTGTCCAATTTGTTGGCATATAATTGTTCATAGTAGTTTCTTATGATCCTTTGTATACCATAGCTATCAGTTGTAACTTTCATTTCTGATTTTATTTGAGCCATCCCCCCTTAGCCTAGCTGAATATTATTCAATTTTTTTTTATCTTTTCAAGAACCAGTTCTTAGTTTCCTTGATCTTTTCTATTGTGTTTTCCATCTCTTTCATTTCTTTCTGCTCTTTTTTTTTTTTAATAAGATTTATTTATTTAGAGAGAGGGCACAGACAGGAGGGGCAGAGGGAGAAAGAATCTCAAGCAGACTCTGTGCTGAGTGCAGAGCCTGACAAGGGGCTTGATCTCATGACTTGAGATCACAACTTGTGCCAAAACTAAGAGTGAGATGCTTAACCAGCTGTGCCACCAGGCACCCCTCTGCTCTGATTTTTATTATTGCCTTCTTTCTGCCAATTTTGGGCTCATTTGTTCTTTTTCTTGTTCCTTTAGGTGTAAAGTTAGATTGTTTGAGATTTTTCTTGTGTTTTGAGGTAGACCCTTATTGCTATGCCATGAATTTCTGTCTATGAACTTCTGTGTTAGAACTGCTTTTGCTCTACCCCATGGATTTTGGTATGTTGTATTTTCATTTTCATTTGTCTCGAGGTATTTTTTTAATTTGTAAATTTTAATTCCAGTGTAGATAACATAGTGTTATTAGTTTCAGATGTATAGTATAGTGATCCAGCAGTTCCATATATTACTCAGTATTCATCAAGTCAAGTGTACTCTTAACCCCTCAAGGTATTTTTGATTTCCCCCTTTGATGTCTTCATGCGCCTATTGGTTGTTCAGTAGCATGTTGTTTAAAATTCACATATTTATGATTTTTTCCATTTTGTGATTTCAGTTTTATACCATTGTAGTCTGAAATGGTTGTGGTTTTAATTTTTTAAATGTATCAAAACTGGTTTTGTGACTTAATAAATGATGTATCCTTGAAAAAGAATAGTGTATTTGAAAAGAATGTGTGTTCTGCTTTTGGATAGGATGTTTTGTATATATCTATTAAGTCCATCTGGTCTAATGTGTCAGTTAAGGCCAATGTTTCCTTATTTCATCTGGATGATCTATCCATTGATGCAAGTGGGGTATGAAAGTCTCCTACTATCACTGTATTGCTGCTGTTAATTTCTCTGTTTAGGTCTGCTAAGGTTTCCTTTATATATTTGGGTGCTCCTATGTGGGCTATGTAGTTTGTTATAGGGTTTAGTATTGTTACTAGTAGCATCCCATATCCACCTGCTTTTAGTCTTACATCTTCAAGTACCACGTAACCAGCAATAGTGTCCTCTATGTGTGCTTTTGGCAGTCAGAGGGATAGCCTATAAAGGGGTATTTTTACTATGAACACTATGCATGCCAGTCACAAGAAAATATTAGATTAATAGTTGGACACTGATTAGGCTCAGTACTAACTTAAGAAATTTAATGTCTCTATGAGGTTTTGGTTGCAGATTAATGAAATGAGAAGTGGGAGTGACCCTACTAATGTATAAAATAGGAACTAGAGCCCCTCATTTAATCATTCTGTTTGATTCCCTCAGTGGGTGATGATGTTGGTACTAGTGTGGCTTCAAATAGGAATATAGTAAAATTCTGTGGCAATGAAAGTTATGATTAAGAATATTTATAGTAGAATTAGTAAAATGCAGCTTATTCTGGGTTAGGGCTTCCACTGATAGATGAAATTGGTTAGCTCTGAGTATTAGTGTAAGAAGTCATGTTAGTGCCAGTAGGGGTCCCAATAGGAGTCAGAGAAGAATAGTAATGAAAAATTGAGGCTGTTGTAAAGTTGACTTAGGAATATTAGGCCAATAAGTCTATTTAATAGGCTGTAGGCTGTTTTGTTAATTCAAATTATATTGTTTTTTGATAATCATGTCAGTGGTACCATTATAATGGTTAGAATAATGATTTTTAACATTGCAGGAGGTTAAGGTTTTATACATAGTACTGTAAGTATTAGACACCACGACTAGTAGAAATAATCATAATGTAGGCTCATGGGCCATGAATACTAAGAAGATAATAGGTATTATGCTAGCTAATGTAAAGTGGGTGTTTAGAATTATTATGGTTACTATAATGATTAGTGAATGAATATATCCTCTAAACAGTGAAATGATATTGAGATCAACATATTAATATTTCCATGAAGGACACAATGATTACTAGAATAATGTTGATATAGACTAGAGACATTTGATAATTATGAAATTAGCCATAATTTAATGAGTTGAAATCATGGTTTTAGTTTAAACTAATTATCATTTGGTTCATTCTGATTCTTTTTGGGTTCATTCATAGGTGAAACTTATGGCTGGTAATGAGATTGATATTAATGTCATGATAAGTATGGTTTTTAGGCTGTTTGGAACAGTGAAGATAGAGGTAGAACAGCATTTCTAGGTCAAATAACAGAAATGTAATGGGTACCAGAAAGAATTTTACAGAGAAGGGTAGGTGTGGTGATCCCATGGGGTCGAATCCACATTCATATGGGCTTACTTTTTCCATGTAGATGTTTAGTTGGGGAAGTTAAAATGTAATTAATACAAGCAATGAGTTTAGTAGTGTGTTAATTGATAGGGTTAATACTATATTCTTCCTTGGATTGTATTGAAACTGATTAATTGTAATTGTACCATTTAATAAAGAATAGGACCCTCATCAATAAATGGAGACCGAGGAATAGTCATACTGTATCTACAAAATGTTAATATCAAGTAACTGCTTCAAATTCGAAGTGATAATTAGATGTGAAATGAAACTTTAGTTGCAGCAGGAAACAGATGACGAGGAAGGTAGAGCCAGTAATTACATGTAGTCCATGAAAGCCTGCAGTCATAAAAATATGTCTATTCATAAACTCCATCTGAGATTGTAAACGATGTTTCATAGTATTCAAAGGCTTGTAATCAGGTAAAATAAATTCCTAGAGAGACTGTAATGGATAGTCTTGAAGTTTGTGTTTGTGATTTCCTCCTGTTAGGCTGTAGTGGGCTGAGGTGATAGATATACTCCAGAGCTAACAGGACAAAGGTATTGAGAAGCAGTACTTTAGGGGATGGATGTCAGTGTGGTCAGCAACCACCTATTTCAGGTGTTGGAGCGAGACTTAAATGGTAAAAGCCCAGGAGAAGCTAGTAAAAAAGAATTCTGAAATAATGAAAAGAATTACTCCAAACTGAAGCCCTTTTGAACAACTGGTGTGTGGTGACCTTGGAATGTACTTTTTCAAATGTCTCATCATCAATGACACGTAGTCAAGACATCAGTTGTTAATGCCTAAGGATAGGAGGAAGATTAAGTTAAAGTAAAACCATATTACCAGACCCGATGTTATAAGGAGAGCTGATAGAGTGCCTATAAATGGTTGGGAGCAGGAGTTTACTATATGGTATGTGTAGGTTTGGTGGGTCATTAGATGTTATCATGGAGGTGAAGGCTTACTAGTAGAGCGAATACATAAGCTTGAATTAAGCCCACAATGAATTCAAGGATAGTAGAATTAAGAGTGATGAAGGTAATGAGAACTAGTGGGGCTAATTTTCATTAAGGCAAGGCTTCCTCCTACAATTAAATGAATGAGTAGGTGTTCAGTAGTGATACTGGCAGTTAGCCATACAGCTAGTGCTCTTGGTTGGATGAAAAGACTAATGGTTTTGATAATTACTAGAATTGGAATGAGTGGGATGGTTATTCTTTGGGATAGAAAGTGGACTAAGATGCTTTTGTTTTGTGACAAAAGCTATTAATTACTGTCTCTGCTCAAGGTGGAATGTCTATTCCCAGATTCATTGAGAGTTGTGTGTTAGGTGTAACTGAGTGTGGTGGTGGACCCAGTAGGCTTGGTAAGCCAATGAATAAAATGAGTAATAAGAGTATTAGGGTTCAGTTTTGTCCTTTATTGTGTCCTATGACTATGGATAGTTATTTGTTTTGATGTTAACTGAATTAGTCATTTTTTGATAGCAATTAGATAGTTGATTATTTGGTTAGGTTGTAGGAAATATAGTAATTAAAATTATGATAGATAACCCTATCATTATTGGGATAATGAAAGAGGCAAATAGATTTTCATTTACTTTTTCTCTCAAGAGGTGAAGTACTCCAGTGTCTTTGTTGTTTTTAATTTTGAGTTTGATGGGTCATAGTGATTTGAAATTTTTAGCTGAAATACAACAAATAAGGTTATAATTATTGATATGATGGTGATAAATTACACCGTGTCTAGTTGTGGCATATCATTAAGGAGAAGTTTAAACTCTGCCTTTAACATTTAAAGGTTAATACTACTTCTTTAAAAAAATTTTTTTTGGGGTGCCTGGGTGGCACAGTGGTTGGGCGTCTGCCTTCGGCTCAGGGCGTGATCCCAGTGTTATGGGATCGAGCCCCACATCGGACTCCTCTGCTATGAGCCTGCTTCTTCCTCTCCCACTCCCCCTGCTTGTGTTCCCTCTCTCGCTGGCTGTCTCTATCTCTGTCGAATAAATAAATAAAAATCTTAAAAAAAATTTTTTTTTTAATTTTTATTTTTTTAGGGGTGGAGGAGCAGATGGAGAGGGAGAGAGAGAATCTTAAGCAGGCTCCATGCTGGGCATGTCTCATGAGCCTGAGATCATGACCTGAGCCAGAATTAGGCGTCAGACACTTAACCAACTAAGCCACCCAGGCACCCCAATACTACTTCTTAATGACATTACGGTTCAGTTGCAGATAATTTTCCTAAGTGTTTTAGTGGGATTGATTCAAGAATGACTGGTATAAAACTGATTTGACCTGCAAATTTCTGAGCACTGCCCAAAATATAGGCTTGGATGTATAGGTATTAAGGCTATTTGATTTAATTGTCTGGAGATGGCTCATGAGGGCAGGATATCTGCTAATGAGATTAATATTTGGATTGTTATTTCTGTGGGTAAGACAACTTGGTTATCAACCTTTACAAGTTGTAGTTCTCTTGGTTTTAGGTCTTGTGTGGGGATCAAAGTTTAAGAAGTCAAAGAAGTCAGGAAGTACAAGTCAAAGTTTAAGTCTTTATAGTCCGTATATTCATAGCTTCAGTATCATTGATAGCCAAGTTTTTCCAGTGAGGAGTTGTTAATTTATTCTATTATATCAAGAATTTATAGTGATGGCAGAGCAATTAGGATTAGGATAATGACTGGTACAATAGTCCATATTGTTTCTACTTCTTGCACATCTATTGTATTTGTGTGGGTTAATTTAGCCGTTAATACTAGTGAAATAATATAGAGAACTAGAGAGTTGATTAAGAAGATGATTATGTATGGTCATGAAAGTGTAGGAGTTCTATAATGGGGGATGTTGCATCTTAAAAACCTAGTTGAATGGATATGCCATGGAGATATAAAAGACTTAAACCCATAATTTAACTTTGACAAAGTTATGTAATTTTTACTAATATTTCACCATTGGGAAAGACATAATGGTTATGGTATTGGCTTGAAACCATTTTTAGAGGGTTGGATTCCTATCTTATTTTAAGCTGATGTAAGAGGATTCTTCAAATACATGATATGGTAGAGGACATCCATGCGGTCATTCAAGGTTAGTGTTAGTTAATTCCACTTTTGCTACTTCTCACTTGGATGCAAGTACTTCCCAAATTATGAAGATAATTAATATTGCTGCTGTGAAAGAGATGAATGAACCTATAGATGACATGTTGTCATCACAACATTTCATGTTGTGCATGCATCTGGGTAGAGTCATGTCAGGGCATTCCTGAGAGGCCCTGAGTGGGAAGAAAGTTTTATTAGCTCCCATTACTATAATTGTAATGAGGATTTTTGTCCAAGATCATTGATTGTGTAGATGTAGAAAATGGAATCAGTGAACAAATCTTATGATGGTGAAAAATGCTCTTATTGATAATATGTAGTAAAAATGTGCTACCATATAGTATGTGTCCTGGAGAACAGTGTCTAGGGATGAGTTGGCTAAGACAATTCCTGCCAGACCTCCTATGAATAGGAAGATAAAAGCTAGAGCTCATAGTATGGCTAGTGATCATTTAATGTTGCCTCCATGAAGGGTTGCTAGTTAGCTAAACACTTTACTCCTGTAGGGGTGGCAAAAATTCTAGTAGCTGATGTAAAATATGCTCATATGTGAACATCTGTGCCTACAGTTACTATGATGCCTCATACAATTAAACCTAGGAATCCAATAGATAATATGGCTCAAACTATTACAGTATATCCAAAAGGTTCTTTTTTTCCCCTGAATAATACATAATAATACATGAAATTCCAAATCCAGGGAAGATAAGAATATAAGCTTTGAGATATCTGGAGAATCAAAATTAAAACAAGCATTGGTATCAAATTGGGTTGCCTCCTCCTATAGGATCAAAGAATCTGGTGTTTTAGGTTATGGTCTGTTAGTAATATGGTAATTTTGGCTGCTAAGTGATAGTAGTAACAGAATGGCTGTAGTTACGAGGTATCCAAGGAATAAAGGTGTTTAGTATTGAGATACAGCTGGTGATTTTTATATTAATGATAGTTATGACTGATAGCCCCTAAAATTGAGGCTACACAGAGATAGAGAGAGATGAGGTTCCATTGACTGAGGCTTCTAGTGAGCTAGGTTGCTGGCTCGGGGTGTGTATACTCTTCACTGGTTCCTGTACCTGCGCCAACTGTTGATGTAAGAGCAGAAATGATAGTGGTAATAGTCAGAAACTCACGTTATTTATTTGGGGGAATGCTATATCAGGTGCTCTGATTATTAAGGGGATGAAACAGTTTCCAAATTCTCCAATTATAATAGATAATATTATAAAGAAAATTATGAATGGGCAATTATGGTTATATTATAAATTAGGTTATCTCCCAGTAAAGCTCCAGGTTGGCCAAGTTCCACATGGATTAAAAGGCTTCAGACAGGGGCACCTGACTGTCTCTGTTGGTTAAGCATCTGACTCTTGGTTTCAGCTCAGGTCATGATCTCAGGGTCTTGAGATCGAGCCTTGTGTTGGGATAAACGCTCAGTGTGGAGTCTGCTCGCTCCTCTCCCTCTGCTCCTCCCCCTGCACTCTTGCTCTCTCAAATAAACGAATAATCTTAAAAAAAAAAAAAAAGACTTCAGGAAGTTCCTTCTATTCTATTTCATGCACCAAATAGTAGGTCTAGAGTGCTGATATCTTTATGGTTTGTTGAGAATAGTAAGCAGTTTATGAACATAAGTAAAAGGGCTGAGTAAGCATTAACTTCTAAAGACAGAGGTTGAGTCCTCTTTTTGCCAAGCCCTGTGGTGAATATCATACTGAATTACAAATTCAAAGAAGCAGCTTCACCTCTGCTGGGGCTTCTTCTGACTTTTTTCCCCCTAGATGGTGGGAGATGTAAACTGAAGCCAAGTGATTTGGGTACTTAGCCATTAACTAAAATTTCATGGGGTGGAAATCCACCAATCTAGTAAGGTTTTAGCCTAATTAAAAAAATTTTGATTTGTGTTCAATTGATGTAAGATAAAGTCTTGCAATCCTTGTACTTTTTAGGAATTAAGTGAATACACTTGCTTAGGGCTTTGAAAGCTCTAAAGCTCTTGGTCTTTTCTAACCTAAATTCCTACTCTAAGATTGATAGTATTGGTGTTAGTGGGAGAATTGTTGTTGGTATTAAAATTAGTGGTGTTAAAAGAGTTAACCATTTTGTACTTTCAAATTGTCCTTTTATTTTTATGTTGTTTATTGATGGAAATATAATTAGTGATGTGAAGTTAATTGCATATAGAAATACAGATTGAGTAGTGCTATAATGGCTATTAATGTTGGTATAATAAGATCGTTTTTTGTCAGTTCCTGGATAATTAGCCATTTGGGCAGGAATCCCGAGAGAGGAGGAAGGCCCATCGATAGTATGGTGGTAAAGATTAATGCAATGATTAAGGGTATTTTGTTTCATATATATGAGAATGATAGTGTTGTGGTGGATGAATTACACATAATAATATGAGTGTGGTGAATGTCATCATGATGTAGATTAATAGATTTGGGTTATTATAGTTGGGTTATAAATTGTGATAGGTGTTATTCATTTCATGTTGGCAACTGATGAATAGGCTATGATTTTTCATATATGTGTTTTTGTTAAGTCTACCTCATCTTCCAATTAGAATTGATGTGATAGCTATGGTAAGAATTAAAAATGGATGATGAGATTTGGTATAAGATTGACACTGGTGCAAGTTTTTGTCATGTTAATAAAATTAGGCCTGAGGATAATGGAATTCCTTATGTTACTTCGGGTACTCAGAAGTGGAAAGGGGAAAGTCCAAGTTTTATGAGAGCTATTGTTACAATGGCAGATGGATGCTGTTGTATTAAAGATTTTTGTATTGTTCATCGTCCAGAGTATATTAAGTTAATAATAGCCATTATAAGAAGTGTTGATGTGGTTGCTTTTGTTAGGAAATATTTAGTAGATGCTTCTATGGCTCAAGAGTTAAATTTTTTTTTTAATTAAAGCTGGGATAATAGCTGGTATATTTATTCAAAGCCAATTTAGATAGTGAGTCAGTGAGAGCCTGTTATTACAACTATAGTTCCTGAGATAATGGTTGTTATAATGTAAAAATGAGGAGGTTTATTAGGGAAGGATATTAACCAATATGGGGGGGGGTGGGCCCAATAGCTTATTTGGCTGACTTTAATATAGAATATGCTATAATTTTTAATTTTTTAATTCCTAGGAGTAGGTTTGATTCCTGTAATTCTAGGAATAAAAGAAATAACATATTAAAATATATATTGTTTGCTTATAACACCCAGTGCTCCATGCAATACAATGAATCATGGAACACTACATCAAAAACTATGATGAACTGTATGGTGATTAACATAACATATATACACATACATACATACATATACACACACACANAGATGCTCAATAATCCACTTATATTCACATGTTGCTGAAAAACAAAGCACATGGACTTTTTCCAAATAAATAATCAACTCCAAGTAATCCCCAAGTTGACTTTTTCTGTTACATCTTATACGTGGATGATGTTTTAATGTTGGCAGAGGTAGCTTGGTAATGTCCTTCTTGAGAGCTTTATATAGGTAGGTTTATTAGTCTGCCAGGGCTGCTATAAGAAAAGAAAACAGACTAAATGGTCTAAACAACAGAAATTTATTTCTCACATTTCTGGGAGCTGTTAAGTCCAAGATCAAGATATTGGTCAATTTGGTTCCTGGTAAGGAATCTCTTCCTTACTTGCAGACAGCTGACTTCTTTTATTTTTTATTTTTATTTAAATTCAATTAACTAACATATAATGTATTATTAGCTTCTGAGGTAGATGTCAGTGATCAGTCTTATATAATACCCAGTGCTCAATAAATCACATGCCCTCCTTAATGCCCATCACCAGTTACCCTCTCCTCCCACCCAACTCCCCTCCAGCAACCTTAAGTTTCTTTCCCATAGTCAAAAGTCTCTCATGGTTTGTCTCCCTCTCTGATTTCTTCTTGTTTTATTTCTTCCTCTCTTCCCCTATGATCCTGTTTTGTTTCTTAAATTCCACATATGAGTGAGATCATATGAAAATTCTTTCTGATTAACTCATTTTGCTTACCATTAATACCCTTCAGATCACGGATACCCAGTAGTGCAATTGCTGGGTCAAAGGGTACCTCTATTTTCAACTTTCTGAGGAACCTCCATACTGTTTTCCAGAGTGGCTACACCAGCTTGCATTCCCACCAACAGGGTAGGAGGGTTCCCCTTTCTTTGCATCCTCGCCAACATCTGTCATGTCCTGACTTGTTAATTTTAGCCATGCTGATTGTTGTGAGGTGGTATCTCATTGTGGTTTTGATTTCTATTTCCCTGATGTCAAGTGATATGGAGCATTTTCTCATGTGTCTGTTGGTCATTTGTATGTCTTCTTTGGAGAAATGTCTGTTCACGTCTTCTGCCCATTTCTTAATTGGATTATTTGTTCTTTATATGTTGAGTTTGGTAAGTTCTTCAAAGACTTTGGATACTAGCCCTTTATCTGATAAGACATTTGCAAATATATTCTTCCATTCTCTGGGCTGCCTCTTAGTTTTTTTGACTGTTTCCTTGGCTGTGCAGAAGCTTTTTATCTTGATGAAGTCCCATAAGTTCATTTTATCTTTTGTTTCTCTTGCTTTTGGAGATGCACACACACATTTAAATTAAATATATATTAATATATATTTATACATTATATATTAGTATATATTATATATTAATATATACAACTATATATTTAAATTAAATTATATATAATATAGTATATATTATATAATAATATATATTTAATCTATATTAAAATAATAAGAGTTAAACCTCTATTATTTACTCTATCAAACTCTTTGTCAGAGGTATTTTTAGGATTGTGACATAATACCTGATCTAATGATAGGCAAGGATACGTGTCACATACAAAGGGCTAATCTAGTGATAGAAAGTTTTTTCACAAGAGGTGTATTGATTAGTTGTATTGGAATTGTGGGTAAGATGCTGAAATTCAAGGAAAGGTAATGGTTAGTAGGAGGGTTTTGACAACGAAATTAACTGTATATAGTTCTAGCATGTAGGGGCTGTGAAATGCTTCTAGGAATGTGATTGTTATGAAAATGTTTGAGGAGGATTTTGTCCCATTCTGCAAATGGGCAAATGGCCTGCTGTATATTCAGTGTTGAAGCCAGTAACCAGTTCTCTTTCTCCTTCTGTTAGGTTGAATGGAGCTCAGTTGGTTGAAATGAATCCTATCATGGCTAGTGGTCATGATGGAAAAATTAATCATAAGTATTCTTGAGTAATGATTAATGTTGATAGTGTAAGCANATGATACTTATTAAGTATTCTTGAGTAATGATTAATGTTGATAGTGTAAGCAATCCATTTATCAGTAGTACTGATAATAAGATAATTGCTCGAGTTACTTCATATGAAATTCTCTGTGCTACTCCTCAGATAGCTCCAAGTAATGCATATTTGAATTTGAGGCCCGTCTAGATCAGAGGATGGAATGTATATCTGAGCTTGGTATAGCTAGCATGAATAGTACTTCTAGGTTTATATTGATTAATGGACATGGTATAGGCAGGAGAATTTATATTGTAGGGCCATTGTGAGGGCTAAGATTGGTCCAATAATAGATCTGGATATTGATGTTAGCGTTTCATTGGTTCTTCAATGAATAGTTTTACGGCATCAGCAATGGGTTGTAACAGACCACGAGGGCCAACAGTATTTGGTCCCTTGCAAAGTTGTATATATCCTAGCACTTTTCATTTGATTAGTGTGAGGAATGCTAAGGCAAGTGGGGTGGGAATAACCAATGAGATAATGTTGATTATAAACATTTTTTAGGAAGAAAAATTGAACCTCTGGGTATAAAGGCTTAAGTTTTACGCAATTACCGGGCTCTGCCATCCTAACCCTGTTTTTGGGCAGGGTAGATGTAAATTAAAATTAATCTATTCATTTGAGGATGTCTCAAACTAATGAAGTAGGTTTCATTTCTCTATCCTTTCATATTGGGAGAAATTTATAATAGAAAGAAACTACCCTGAATTACTTTGGTCTGAACTCAGATCATATAGGATTTTAATCATTGACCAAATGAACCATTAATAGTGGTTGCACCTTGGGATGTCCTGATACAATAGAGGTGGTAAACCCTGTTGTTGATCAATATCTTGCATCAGTAAGTGATGTAATATTTTAACTAGTGAGTCTAGATTTTAATCACTCAGGGGTTATTTTGTCCTTTAAGGTAACTCCAAGCAAAATTGCTAGTCCACTTAAAGTCTTGTTATCCTTTATCACCTGATGTTGTTTCTAAAGATCCCTTATTTTTCACTTTTTAAAATTCTTTTTCTTTTTGCTGATCTGTTTGTGTGAGTTCCACTGTCCTGTTTTCCAGGTCACTGATTATTTCTTCCGCTTCATCTAGTTCGTTATTGAAACCCTCTAGTGTATTATTCGGTTATTGTATTCTTCAGCTTTATGACTTCTGTTTGGTACTAACATTTTCTCTTCGTTGAAGTTCTCTCTGTGTTCATCTATTCTTCTGTCAAGATTGGTGAGCATCTTTGTGACCGTTACTTTGAACTCTTCATTAAGTAAATTATCTTTGTTTCAATAAGGTTTTATTCTGGGATTTTATCTTGTTTTTTTCCTTTGGAAAATATTTCTTTGTTTCCTCATTTTGCTGGACTCTGTGCTTGTTTCTAGTATGAGGTGAAAGAGCTCTCTCTCCCAGTCTTGAAGGTGTGGTCACAGGCAGACTGGAGATGTGTTTCAGTTTGCTGTCTGTGCAGTCAGTGCCCTGGGGGTGGTATCCTACCAAGAACTGCCTCCCCAATTGTTGTAGCCCCCTGGGGCTCAGAAACACAAGCCCGCCTAGCCACAAGATCCAGGTATTCAAGGGGCATCCTCTGTGGGGATTGCGTGTGCCTGCTGAATCTAGTGGGCGGGGCCGTGGGGGGGCAGAATATGTCTTTTATTTCTTCTTTGATTCGTGATTGTTCAGTAGCTTGTTTTTTAATCTTCACATATTTGGGAGTTTTTCAGTTTTCTTCTTATAATCGATTTCTAGTTTCATACCGCTGTGATTGGAAAAGATGCTTGACATAATTTCAACCTCCTTAAATTTAAGACTTGTGGCCTACCATGATCTATTTTTGAGAATGTTTCATGTTTTCTTGAGAAGAATGTGTATCCTGCTGCTTTTGAATGGAATATTGACATGGTATATGTGTCTGTTGGCCTTCTGTATGCCTTCTTTGGAAAGATGTCTATTCAGGTCCTCTGCCCATTTTTTAGTGGTGTTAAGTTGTAGAAGTTCTTTATATATTTTGGATATTAACCCCTGAGTGGATCAATTGCAAATGTCTTCTGCCATTCAGTAGGTTGCCCTTCTGTTTTGTTGATGGTTTCCTTCACTGTGCAAAAACTTGTTTTGATGTAGTCCCTTTATTTTTTGTTTTGTTTGACTTGCCATAGGAGACATCTAGAAAAATGTTGCTAAGGCCAGTGTTAGTGACAATCCTGCCTGTGTTCTCCCCTAGGATTTTTTTTACGGTTTCAGGTCTCACATTTAGGTCTTTAAAATATTTTGAGTTTATTTTTTGTGTATATGTGAGAAAGAGGTCCAGTTTCATTCTTTTGCATGTAGCTGTCCAATTTTCCCCAATACCATTTATTGAAAAGATCATTTTCCCCATTGTATATTCTTGCCTATTCTTGCCTCCTTTGTCATCGATTGACTACATAAGGATGGGCTTATTGCTGGGCTGTCTATTCTGTTCCATTGGTCTATGTGTGTCTATTTTTGTGCCAGTACCATGCTGTTTTGATTACTACATCTTTGTAGTATGTCTTGAAATCTGGGATTGTGATACCTCTGTCTGTTCTTTCTCAAGACTGCTTTGGCTATTCAGGCTTTTTTGTGCTCTTAGGCAAATTTTTGCATCATTTGTTCTAATTCTGTAAAAAATGCCATTGGAATTTTGATAGGTATTGCATTGAATCTGTAGTTGCTAAGGGAAATGTGGAATATTTATTTTTCCAATCTACGAGCACGGAATATATTCCCATTTGTGTTATCCTTAATTTCTTTTCATTAGCGTTCTATAGTTTTTAGAGTACAGGTCTTTAACCTCCTTGGTTAAGTTTATTCCTAGGTTTTTATTCTTTTTAGTGTAACTGTAACTGTTCATTTCTTTTTCTGCTTTTGCACAATTGGTGTATAGGAACACTACTGATTTCTGGGTATTAATTTTGTATCCTACAACTTTACCAAATTCATTTATTACTTTGATAGTTTTTTGGTGTCTTTCAGGTTTTCTAGGTATAATATCATGTCTTCTGCAAATAATGACAGTTTAATTTATTCCTTATCAATATGTATGCCCCTTATTTTTTTGTCTTATTTCTGTGGCTAGGACTGCCAGTACTAATGTTGAATAAAAGTTTGAAAGTGGATATCCTTGTCTTGCTCCTCATCTTAGAGGGAAAACTTGCAGTTTTTTTGCCATTAAGTATAATATTAACTGTGGGTTTTTCATATATGGCCTTTTATTATGTTGAAGTGTGTTAACTCTAAACCCACTTTGTTGAGAGTTTTGATCATGAACAGATGTTGAATTTTGTCACATGATTTTTCTGCATCTATTGAAACGATTATGATTTTTATCCTTTATTGATGTGGTATATAGCATGTTGATTGATCTACAAATATTGAACCATTTCTGCATCCCTACAATAAATCTTATTTGATTGTGGTGAATGATCCTTTTAATGTGATCCTTTCAAATGTGGTCTGCTAATATTTTGTTGAGGATTTCTGCATCTATGTTCATCAGGGATATTGGCCTGTAATTTTGTGTGTGTGTGTGGTGCCCTTGTCTTGTTTTGGTATCAGGGTAATGTTGGCCTCACAGAATGTAATTGGAATATTTCCTTCCTCATCTATTTTTTGGAATAATTTGAGGAGAACAGTTATTAATCTTCTTTAAATGTTTGATAGAATTCACGTTTGAATCCATGTGGTCCTAGACTTTTATTTTTTCATGGTTTTTGATTACCAATTCAATTTTGTTGCTAGTAATCCATTTGTTCAGATATTCTATTTCTTCTTGATAAAGTTTTGGAAGATTGTATGTTTCTAGGAATGTATCCATTTCTTCTAGGTTGTCCAATTTGTTGGCACATAATTTTTCATAGTACTCTGTTATAATCCTTTGTCTTTCTGTGGTGTAGTGTCTTTTGTTAATTCTCTTTCATTTCTGATTTTATTTTTTGGGGTCCTTTCTGTTTTGTTTCTTCATGATTCTGGCTGAGGGTTTATCAGTTTTATCTTTTCAAAGGACAAGCTCTTTCATTTTTTGTTCCTATTTTTTCCAAAATCTTTATTTCATTTACTTCTCCAATTTATCATTTCTTCCTTAGGCTGTGCTTCTTCTTTTTCTAGTTCCTTCAAGTGTAAGATGAGATTTTTTTTTTTTAAAGATTTTTATTTATGTATTTGACAGAGAGAGAGACAGCCAGAGAGAAAGGGAACACAAGCAGGGGGAGTGGGAGAGGAAGAAGCAGGCTCCCAGTGGAGTAGGGAGCCCGATGTGGGGCTTGATCCCAGAACCCTGGGATCATGCCCTGAGCTGAAGGCAGACTCTTAACCACTGAGCCACCCAGGCACCCCATAAGATGAGACTCTTTATTTGAGCTTTTACTTGTTTCTTGAGGTAGGCCTTTATCACTATCTGTTTTCCTCTTGGAACTGCTTTCATGGGGCACCCTGGTGGCTCAGTCAGTTAGGTGTCTGCCTTCAGTTCAGGTTACGATCCCAGGGTCTTGGGATCAAGGCCCTCATCAGCGGGGAGCCTGCTTCTCTGTCTGCCTCTCCCCTCGTGTTCTCTCTCTCTCAAATAAATAGATAAAATCTTCAACAACAACAACAACAACAAACAAAACAAAACTGTTTTCATTATGTCCCAGAGATTTTGGGTGATTGTGTTTTCACTTTCATTTATCTCCATGTATTTTTAAATTTCTTCTTTGATTTCTCATGGACCCACTGGCTGTTTAGTATCATGTTATTTAGCCTACACGTGTTTGTGTTTTTCCCAGTTCTTTTTCTCGTGATTGCTAGTTTCATACCATTGTGGTTGGAAAAGATGCACAGTATGATTTCAGTCTTCTTAAATTTATTGAGACTTGTTTTGTGGCCTAAGGTAATCTATTCTGGAGAATGTTGCATGTGCACTTGAAAAGAATGTGTATTCTGTTGTTTTCGGATGGGATGTTCTATATATATGTTAGGTCCATCTGGTCTAATGTGTTTTCCAAAGGCACCGTTTTCTTACTGATCTTCTGCTAGACGATCTATCCATTGATGTAAGTGGGGTGTCCCCTGCCATTATTGTATTATCATAAATTTCTTTATGTCCATTAGTATATTTTCTTTATGTATTTAAGTGCTCTAGTGTTGGGTACGTAGGTTTTTACAATTGTTGTATCCTCTTCTTAGATTGATCTTTGTCATCATATAATGCCCTTTTTGTTTCTTGTTACAGTCTTTGCCCTAAAGTCTGTTTTGTCTGGTATAAGTATTGCTACCCCAGCTTTTTTTTTTTTTTCCACTTCCATTTGCATGGTAAATGCTTTTCCATCCCTTCACTTTCAGTTTGTATGTGTCTTTAGGTCTGAGGTGAGTCTCTTGTAGGCAGCATATAAATGGTTTTGTTTGTTTGTTTGTTTGTTTTGTTTTACCCATCCTACCACCCTATGCCTTTTGATTGGAGCATTTAGGCTATTTACATTTAAAGTAATTATTGATAGGTAGGTACTTACTGCCATTTTGTTAATTGTTTTCTAGTTGATTTTGTTCTTCTCTCTTCCTTTCTTCTTGTTCTCTTTGTAATTGAGTTTCTGTGGTGTTATATTTGGCTTTCTTCTCTTATTGTGCATCTGTTACAGGTTTTGGGTTTTTGGTTACCATAAGGTTCATATATAACATCCTAACTATATAACATTATGTATTAAGTTCGTTATCATTTAAGTGCAAACAAATTCTTAAATTTTTTTTTTTACTCCCTCCACATTTTATGTATATGCTGTCATATTTTATATCTTTTTACTCATAATTTTCTTACATCTAATTATGGACATTTCTTTTCCACTTTAAGTCCCTTTAACATTTCTTGTAAGGCTGGTTTAGTGGTAATAAACTCCTTTAACTTTTGTTTGGGGAAACTCTTTATCTTTCCTTCAGTTTTGAATGTTAACTTTGTTGGTTAAAGTATTCTTGGTTGTTAAGATTTTTCCTTTCAGCACTTTGAATATATCATGGCACTTTCTTGTGGACTGCAAAGCTTAAAAATCAGCTAATAGTTTTATAGGGTTTCCCTTGTACATAACATTTTCCTTCTCTCTTGCTGCCCTTAAAATTCTCTTTTAATAATGAAAACATCAAAGGCTAAAGATTATGTGTCATGGTGTGGACTTCTTGGGTTTATCTTGTTTGAAACTCTGTACTTCTTGAACCTGGATATCTATTTTTTCTCCTAGGTTAGGGAAGTTTTCACTTATTTCTTCAAGTAAGTTTTCTGCCCCTTTCTTTCTCTCTTCTTTTGGGATCCCAGATAATACAAAAGTTTGCTTGCTTGATGTTGTCTAAGAGAGCCCTTAACCGGTCCTCATTTTGAAAAATTCTTTTCTTATTTGCTATGCAGCTTGGGTGCTTATCATTACCTTGTCTTCCAGATCATTGATATGTTCTGTATCAGCTAATCTTTTGATTCCCTCTAACATATATATTTTTTTTAAATTTCAGTTATTGTATTCTTTAACTCTGGTTCTTTTTTGTGTTTTCTATCTCTTTATTGAAGGTCTCACTGAGTTTTTCCACTCTTCTCTTCAGTCCAGTGAGCATCTTTATAATCATTACATTCTTTATCAGGCATATTGCTTAACTCCATTTCATTTAGTTCTTTTTCTGAGAGTTTGTCTTATTCTTTCTTTTGGAGTATATTCCTCTGTCTCTCCATTTTGCTTGACTTTCTCTGTTTCTATAGATTAACAGAACAGCTACTTCTCCTAAACTTGAAGGCATGGTCTTGTGTATGCTCATCCTCTATGTAGACTGTGTGTGCTTGGTGACTTTTGATGGCTGGCTGGTGCTGCGGTTGTATGGGCCAGGGGTCTTGGGGCTCTCCATGCAGTAGGACCCTGGCAGCACTGACGCTGAAGTGACTGCAAGTCAGGGTGTCATGGGGCTCTGTGCAGCAGGTTCTTTAGCAGGATATCTAGAGTTGAAGCGGATGCAGGCTGGGGTGTCCTGGGGTTCTACACATTGAGGGCACCGTGGCAGGAGAGCTGAAGCTAAAGTGAGTGCAAGCTGGGGTGTCCTGGAGTGCTCAGCACATGGGATGCCCTGGCCAGGTGACTGGAGCCAAGGCTGACATGAGTGGGGGTGTTCTGGGGCACTCTGCATAGAGAGAGTGCCCTGGTGGAGTGGCTGGATCTGAGGCAGGCACAGGTGGGGGATTCCCAGGGTGCTTCACACAGGGGGCAACCTGGTGGGGCAGCTGGATTTGAAGCAAATGGCAGCCAGGAGGTACTAGAGCTCTCTGTACTGGGGGTGCCTAGCAAGCTGCCCAAAGTCCCAGTGGTATGGGCTTGGAGTGTTCCAGGGTGCTCTGCACCTCTCTCACCTTGGTGCAAAAGCTGGAGCTATAATGATTGCTAACCAGGGACTTCTGGGTATGCATTGCCCTGTGGCCACCTCGGTGGGATGGCTAGGCTGGTGTGGGCTAGAAATCAGGGGCTCACTGACAGGCAGGCTGGTTAGGGTGCCTGGACTGTACCCTGGTCTGTGCTTTCAAGGTGGAGATGTGTAGACCATGTCCGGCAGTTCTTCTCACCCGGAGAGATTTAGGAGCTTCCTCACTGTGTGGTGGAGTACTAGGTCTGGTTCTTTTATACGCTAGTTACTTTAACTGCAGTTCTTTTTTTCTGTGCCCCAGAATAGATGAATATGCTCCCAGTCCCTCTGTACCATCCCTCCCTATTGCCATTTGCAGCATCAGGGATGGAGGGTTCCTTTGTTAATGTGTCTCCATCTTTTGTTGTGCAGAAGCTGTTCAGTTGGCCCTCACTTCTTCTTCAGGAGGAATTGCTCTATAAGTAGGTGTAATTTGTTGTGTTCCATGGAGGAAGCGAGTTCAGTGTCTTCCTACATCACCATCTTGGACTGGAATCATTGATGGATCTTGTTTTTTTAATCCATTCATCCACTCTGTGTCTTTTGATTGAAGAATTTAGTCCATTTACATTTAAAGCAAATCAACAGGTATTACTTATTCCATGTTAATCATTTACTGGCTAGTTTTAAATTCCTTTATTCTCTTGTTCTCTTGGTGACTTGATGATTTTCTGTAGTGATATGCTTAGATTCCTTTCTCTTTCTCTTTTGTGTATCTAGGATGTGTTTTTGCTTTGTGATTACCATGAGGCTTACATAAAACAACTTATAACAATATTTTCAGTTGATGATGACTAAGTTCAAACACATTCTAGAGCTCAACATTTTTTACTTCCCTCTTACCCCACAATTTGCTTTTGATGTCACATATTCTATTTTTTTAACTTTGTATATCCATTAATAACTTTTTATAGTTATTTTTATTACTTTTGTCTTTTAACCTTCATACTAGCTTTATAAATTAACTCACCATTTTTACATTATATTATTCTGAGTTTTATTATATATTTACCCTTGCCAGTGAGATTTATACTTTCATATGTATTCCTGTTACTAATTAGCACCCTTTCCTCTCCTTTCATTTCAGCATTTCTTGTACAGCTGGTCTAGTGGTGATGAACTCCTTCAGCTTTTGCTTGTTTGGAAAACTCTTTATGTCTCCTTCAATTCTCAAGGAAACTTTGCCAGATAGAGTACTCTTAGTTGGCAATTCCTTTCGGCACTTTGAATATTTATGTCACTCCTTTCTAGCTTGCAAAATTTCTACTGAACAATACGCTCATGGTCTTATGAGAGTTCCCTTGTATGTAACAAGCTGTTTTTCTCACATTGCTTTTTAAGATTCTCTCCTTGTCTTTAACAGTTTAATTATGTGTCTTGGTATGGATCTCTTTGGGTCCATCTTTTTTAGAATTCTCTGGGCTTCCTAAATCTGGCTGTCAGTTTCTTTTCCCAGGTTGGGGAAGCTTTCAGCCATCATTTGTTCAAATAAAATTTCTGTCCCTTTTCTCTCTCTCTTCTTCTGCGACCCCTATAATGTGAAGGTTGGTCTGCTTGATCTTGTCCTGTAAGTCAAGTCCCTTAAGCTTTTTCATTCCTTTTTTCTTTTTGCTCTTCTGGTTGGATGAGTTCTGCTACCCTGTCTTCAAGTCCACTGATTCCTTCTTCTGCTTTATCTAGTCTGCTATTGAACAATCTAGTGTATTTTTTAGTGTAGATACTGTATTTTTCAGCTCTTTGACTTCTGTTTGGTACCATCTTCTGTTTTCTGTCTCTTTGTTGAAGTTCTCACTGTGTTCATCCATGCATCTACCAAGCATGGTGAGCAACTTTATGACTGTTACTTTGAACTTTTTATCATGTAAATTATTTCTTTGTTCCATTAAGGGCTTTTTCTAAGGTTTTATTTTATCCTTCTGTTTGGAACATATTCTTGTTTCATTTTTCTTTGAATCTCTGTTGTTTTCTTTTAAATCTATTATTTAAATAGCCACCTCTCTGTCTTGAAGGGGTGACCTCATGTAGGAGATGAAACTTATTGCTCAACCCTACCTAGCTCTTGGCTGTCTCACAAACCTCTTGTGATTGTCCAAGCAGCCTGCTGTTGTCTTAGTGACTTCCAGTAGGTAAGGGTTTACCAAGATCTATCAGTGTCCCAAAGGGGAATATCTTGGTCAGCACCTAGATTCAGGCTGATTGGAAGGCAGACACTTAGTTTTTAAAGTATGCAAACATATCTCTTTCAGGGGAAGACTGGGAGATGGGCATTTCTGTGTGCTCCCTCTGTGCTGGGTAATAGCCAGTTAAGAACTGTTTCTTTGTTTGCTACTGTTCCATTAACACAAACACAAGCCCTGTGAACACAAGCACCTCTGGCCACCAGAGCCAGGCTATCAAAGGATGTGGTACGGCCACAAATGCTGGAAACCCTGATGACCTAGGGTGGGACAGAGGGAGCATAATGCTGCCAGCCTCCCTGGTCTCTAGAGAGAATTATAGTTGGCCCTTAGAAGTGCTTTTATTATTTATTTTTTAAGATTTTTATTCATTTATTTGACAGAGAGGGAGAGAGAGAGCACAGGCAGGGGGAATGGCAGGCAGAGGGAGAGGGAGAAGCAGGCTCCCCACTGAGCAGAGAGCCCGATGTGGGACTCGATCCCAGGACCCTGGGATCATGACTTGAGCTAAAGGCAGCTGCTTAACTGTCTGAGCCACCCAGGCACCCCTAGAAGTGCTTTTAATGAGAAGTTTGCCCCCTTGGGCCACAGTTATGAAGATAAGCTAATAGGCCTCTTTCACAGAAATGCTGGAGGTGCATTTCAGACTGCTGTCTCTGTGCTGTGTCCTGGCGGGGAGGGGGCTGGGAAAGAACTCTTCCTCCATTGGTTGTAGTCCTGTGGGACCCAGGAATGTAAGCCCCACTGGCCGCCAGAGCCAGGTGATCAAGTGTTGTCCCTTAGGCAGCAGCTGTGCAAACCAGGGCACCAGATGTGTGCGTAAGTGCCTTTTCCAGAAATACCAGTGACCTGGAGGGAGGCAGAGGGAGAGGGTGCGGATGGCTCCCACCGGCGCCCACAGTCTAGAATATTTCAGAAGGGTGCTAGGTGTGTAAATTAGAAGCCTGTCCCCTCCCTCAGGCCAAATCTTTCAGATAAACAAGCCGGTGGCTTTCACAGGAAGACTGGACACTTTTCAGTCGGCTGCCTCTCCCCTGAGCTCTGGGGGTGGCCAGCTCAGTCTGCATGAGCCCTTTAAGAACTGTTTCTCCAGTGGGTGAAATGAGCGAAGTGGTCACAACTACACATTTCCAGTTGTAACTAAGTTCTGGGGATGTCACGTACGGCATGGTGCCTATAGTTAATAGTACTATACTGTACATTTGAAAGTTGCTAAGAGAGGAGATCTTTAAAAAAAAAACTATCAGAAATTTTTATATTTTCACGGACTTTTTATCTTTGAAACAAAAAATGTGAGTAGACTACAGAAAGCAAAAGTGTTTCTCAGCTGTAGCCTGTGGGTCTCATGGACACAAACCCATTGGCTTTCAAAGCTAGATGTTTTGGGGGCTTGTCTCTTAGATTCAGGTTGTAAAAGTTGGGGTGTCAGATGAGGGGTGCAGACCTTTCACTCCTCAGGGAGGATGTCGGAGTTGTGAGTTTCTTCCCGCCCATGGCTGACCAGGCTTGGGGGGGGGGCGGTGCTTAAGGGAAGATCGTGTCTCTGCCTCGCCTATCCGTTTCGGTGTGGACTTTCTTCTCATTTGCCCAGTTTGTAGGAGCTGCTCATCTGGTTTTTGTTTCTTTCAGAAGATGTAGTTCTGTGTAGAGCTGCAGATTGAGTGCATCTGCGGGAGGAGGTAAGTTCTGGACCCTCCCATGTCACTGGATGAGAAGCCTTTTTATATTATCTTATTACTACACCTCTGGGTGAGAGTGCAGACTCCAGGGTCCAGCTGCTCAGGTTACTGCCCTGCCTACTCACTTCCTGGCCGTAGAACTGGGCCTTGGCCAGATTGCTGTAAGGGTAGCATGTGGCTTGTAAGGTTGCTTGAGGACAAACAGCCATACACAGAGTGCTTAGGGCTGGGTGGCACAGGGGACTCAGTAAAATCATTTATCTTCTGTCTCCTCCTCCTGGAGTGTCAGCTTCATGAAGACAAGGGCTTTATTTTGTACCCCCAGCCCCTGGAATGATTGGAAGGAGAATGTGGCTAAATATTCCTCATTCATTGGCCTCAGCCCTCATCCTGCTGGCCTGACCACCCCATTGCAGTCCGACCTTTGCTTTTTTTAGACTCCTCACAGCTTTCCATCCTGTCCTTCACTCATCTTTCTTTGAGTCTTTGTAACCTTTCTGGGCTATGGCTGTATGGTCTGCCCTGGCTGTATGGGAACTCCCGGAGGCTGGTAAAACTGATACAGACAGATTGGTAACAAGCTTTCTTAGCTGAAATTTAACCTTTTCGCCCGCAGCACCATTTGTGTGTAATTGGCTAAGTTTTAGTGGGAGTATTAGGAAACCATAATTGCCAAGTTTTGTACTATTCCAGGCGTGTACGCGTGAAACATCAGAAGTGTGACTATTTCGCTAAGGTAGCAAATGCTCCGTGGTCTGTGTAGCAAGTGAGGCTACCTGTGCAACGTGTGCAGCTTTTTTCTCAAAACACCATAGACCAGCAACATAAGACAGAGGGGCGGAGTACTGGACAGAGAGGAGCGGGGCATCTAATAGGGAAGGCCCCGATGATCTGGGAAGGGGCCAACTTCATATACTCCCAGGGTTTAAGGCTTAAAAAAGCTACCTTCAGTTTGCGGGCTCAGCGGTCCTGCTTAAATCGAGATGTGAAAACTAGCTTAGGAAAGAGAACTCACGATTAGAGGCAATTCTTTGGTAGGCACTTTGGTAAGTGTATTATAATGTTTATTCCTAATCGCCGCTTATGAAATGAGAGTTGGGATTTGAACCTGGGCCTGACTGACTTCTCCTGCAACTGAGACCCTACCCACCGTGGTTTTCACTTTCCACTGCTCAGCAGGAGACCTCAGTAGGAAAGTAGGGCTGGATTCTGTGCAGGCTTGAACATGCTCTGGACTGGGTGGGAACAACTCAGCTGTCTGTACCTCAAACCACCCAGCTGGTCTAAGAAAAAGGCTGCCTCTAGCTTATCTATGCAAATGTCTTTTTTTCCCCCCTGCCACTCTGGTTGGCAGGTATGTGGCAATTAGCCAGTGTGAGCGACTCCAGGTGGAGGTGATGTCAATTCTCCAAGTGCTGATAGCTAGTGGTGCCCTTGTTCTCCAGGGTGGGGCTGAGTGTGCATTGTATGTTCAATGACAGCCACGTATACAGTGCTTACTGACACTTTAATAGAATACATGATTCTAGACGAGAAAAACCAAAGTAGCCACCTTTCAGCTATGCTGGATTTGTAGTGCTATACTGACAGAAAACTGTCTAATTTCAGACCACAATTTGAGAGGTGGCGCTCTAAAGAAAAGCACAAATATGTATGATTTGAAAAACAGGACTTCTCTGGAAAAGTACAAGTTAGTAGAACAATGAAGTCATCTTTTAAGCCTTTTTAAGGTTAAGATATTTCATACAAAATAGAAGTTATTTTTGTCATCTGAAGCAAGACAAAGAAGAAACGGTGTTCTTCTCATAAATTAGATCAGCATTTCCCAAACTGATGCCTAAAGGAAGGGTTTCATGGGACGTTAATGCCTCGAAAGGGTATGAACAGTAGTTTGAGGAGTGGTACATCCCTCTCTTAAACATGTGGGGTGGCAGGGGTAAGGGACCAGAACTGTTTCCAGTGTGACTATTTCTAGGAAGTGGTCTGTGGGGGGAAAACAGCTTGGGAAATGCTGAAATTTCTGATTTGAAGAGAAGTTTGAATAAATGTATCCAGATAGTTCACTGTGAGTTTTATACGCTAGGTACTTGGACGTCCATTTGTCACCACATTGATAGGCCAAAAATCTGAAGCTTCTGGTCCACTGACTTTTCAGCCTAACTATCCAAATCAAAAGAGCCCTGGCTCCGATTACCAGCTGACTTGAGTGGTTAATACAGAAGCTAGTGAGCTGCCTCTAACAGCTTCATCACCATCAACAAGGGGGCTGGAATGGATGCACACACCTGCTTCTCACCGCTGACATCATAGGGCTTCACTGTTTGGGAGCTAACATGTATGGAAAGGCGAACTGCTTATTCCGATAGGAAAGTGACGTGATCCAGAATGAGTGCCCCTCAACACAAAGGAATCAGAAAAAGCCTCCCATTCTTAAATAACGTTTATTATTGTTGCAAAGAAGTCTTTTTCATGAGAACAGTTCTCACATTTAAAGATCTATTGGTTATGGTTATAGACGCAGATTTCGTTGAGCGATCTAGATGCAGTATGCCCGACTATGACTCTGAACTCAGCACTCTAATATTCACAATGTGTTGGCTGTCGCTTAGCTATTTACCCAAACATGCCTTTTTTTTTTTTTTTTTTTTTTAAAACATGTGCCTGCACAGGGTGGAGAAAGAAACGCCAAGGGCTTGCTAAAAAGGAGAAGCCTAAAAAAGATAAAATTCCCGCAGCAGTTCTGTTCAACTGCAGTCTGTGAGTGCAGGAATAGTGTCCGTGTGGGGAAGCGTTAGGCCCAGTGGTTTCTCCGTGACGGTGTGAAAGCCCTTGAGGTTTTCTGCGGCTGTCAGGAGGGAGTGGGAGAGTCCGTTTACTGAATCCAGTCGATGTTCAGGCACCGCGCTATGAACGCAAACATATCTGAGACCTCTTCTATCACTTTGGCCGTGGGCTTCCCGGCGCCGTGGCCAGCCTTGGTGTCCACGTGGATAAGCAGGGGGTTGCTTTGCTTCCGGCTCCGGCCCACGACGTACTGAAGGGTGGCGATGAACTTCAGGGAGTGGAGCGGGACCACACGGTCGTCGTGGTCGGCGGTGAGGAGAAGCATGGACGGATACTGGGTGTCGTCTGCCTCCGGTAGCTTCACGTTGTGCAACGGGGAGTATCTGAAAGGCAAAGGCAGTTTCGTGGGGCCGGATGGCAAAGGCAGAGTGGCTCGTTCACA
Source organism: Ailuropoda melanoleuca (assembly GCF_002007445.2). Lineage (NCBI taxonomy): Eukaryota > Metazoa > Chordata > Mammalia > Carnivora > Ursidae > Ailuropoda > Ailuropoda melanoleuca. The sequence goes on from NC_048227.1 coordinate 55,580,749, forward strand.
AGGCTGATCAAGGAGCACGGGCGGGCACAGCAGCCCACGTGGTTTATCAGCCTAACTTTACTAGCAGTGATGGCGGCTACTAGTTACCCAGGTGACCCCCGCAGACTCTGTGTGCATCGCCGTGTAGGTTGTAACTGGCCAGGGCTACTGGAAACTGGGGAGCCGTGTCATTTATGTGGCTCCCGCTTTGGAAGACTGTGTAAAGGAGAAACTTCCAGGGCTGAGATAACGCTAACTATAGATGCACTTACGGTCTTGAAAAGTTCCACGGTCTTTAGACTGACCTTCTCTCTACTACAAAGTGGTCTGACTTTAAGCCACTGATTGTGGGTATGAGAGTTGCCAGCCTTTCTTTTGTTGAAAAACTTGAAATTTTGCCCCTTTACCATCTATAAACTGTTTGTTGCAAGCCCAGCGTGGCAGTCTGAGGAAGAACCCGGGTGTTGTCTGGGCCTCTTGCTGACTCTCGCGCTTGGGCAGAAAGAAACGGCCTTTGGCCGATGGTGACAAAGTCAGTGGAGGAGCAGAGGCGGCACCTTCTGAAGTACAACCTTCCAGGTAAGGGAACAAATGGGTTCTAAGAATAAGAGTATAGCGAAGTAAACAGTAACTGATAGTAGTTTAGTGAGTGAAATCTCTGGATGTTTTTTTTCTTTACATTTTGCTCAATGTGGACGTCATCTTTCTCGGTGTTCAGTATTACTGAATATAATTGGGTATTTCAGTAGAGTTTTATTTTGGAGGATAAATAGTCAAAAACACTACAATTTCTGCTCAGTTAACCAAGTCGAGACTGGAAAGCTCTGGAGTTAGGCTCCCAACAGAAAAGGTGGCAGCGGCAACGGATCGGTTTTCTGATCTTACTTCAGAGTATTCTTGAATCAACCCCAGCCCTCCAGATAAAGGTTAGTTCTTGGGGAAAAAGGTTTGGAAAACTCTGAGAAGTTCTGTAAAAAATGTATCCAAGCTCTTCCCAAACTTGGAAATCCAGCTCCTTCACGGGGGGGACCCCCTGTAATCTCCAGATGTCGCTTCATGGGGCATGGTGCAGGGTTTCAGCAGCTCCTGGTATGGCCCCCTCTGGTTTGAGTGTGTAGGGCTGAGCTCTCTGCTCACCTGGGAGCAGCAGGTCTGAGGAGACTACAGCCCTGTGAGAGCTAGGATGGAAAAACCAAGTCTAAAGTAGGACTATCACAGACATCTTGAGAGGAAAGATATTTACTCTTATTTTTTCCCCCCAAATTAGAGTATTAGGTTCTATTGAATGTTTTGTGGCCTTTGATACACGTTTTCGTCAGTATCTTCAATTGAGTTTAGATGGGACTCCCTAAAAGTGTGTAGTTTCTTTATAGTAATTTGAACTGTAGCTTATTTAGCTTTTACTGGTATTTGTCAATGAGGTTATTTCAATGATAAAACTTTAGTCATTTTAGCTGAAGAGCTAAAACCCTAAAAAGCACATAAAATGAAAGAAAGAGCTTGACTGAAGAAATTATTGTATTGAAATTTGGAGTCAACACAGGCAGTTCGTAACTGCTGATGTCGGTCCCCAACCCCTACACATGGGAAGTGAAGACTGTGAACAGCCAGATAAGAATGTGGCTTGCGGTCTCCAGAGTCTAAATGTCTGCTATTTTCTCATTGGTCTTGCCAAAGAGGTTGAAGGATAGGAATGCAGTTTTACAATATTGTAATAATGTGATTTGCAGTTTCAAATATATATGGTTTATTGAGAGAACAAAATAAATTTAATGTACCTGCATATATCACTCTTAAAATCCCATACATAGATGTAAAGTATAATGACACCTTTTTCTATCCGTTTTTAATTGCTATGGTAACAAACTATCACAAAAGTTCGGCAGCTTTTGAAAACAACACAGGTTTCTTATCTCACAGTTCTGTCAGCCAGAAGTCTGGGTTGGCTCAACTGGGTTCTCTGCTCTGGGTCTCAGGGCTGAAATCAAGGTGTTGGTTGGCTGGGCTCTTATCAGGAAATTCTGGGGGAAAAAAAATCTATTTCCAGATGCATACAGGATGTTGGCAGAACTCAGTTCCCATGTGGTTATAGGACTGAGGTCTCCCTTTCTTTGACCGCTAGCTGGGGGCTGTTCTCAGGCTCTAGAGGCCCCTTCCTCCATCTTCAAAGCCAGCAATGGCAGATCCAGGCCTTCTCGTGGTTCTAATCTGACCTCTCTTTCTGCTGCATTCCCTGCCTCCAGCCCAAGAAAGTGGTTTGTCATTAGGCTGGGCCCACTTCAGTAATCCAGGATTATCTCATTTTAAGGTCAGCTGATTAGTAACCTTAATTTAATCTGCAAAGACCCTTCAGAGCAGCACTCAGATTAGTGTCTGATTTGAAGAGACCAGGCGACAGGAATCTGAGGGTGGGAGGACATCTTTAGAATTCTGCCTGTCACATCTTTTAGTTTGTTGTCTTTGCTGAAGACCAGATCAGGGGCACCTGGGTGGCTCAGTCATTAAGCGTCTGCCTTTGGGTCAGGGCGTGATCCCAGGGTCCTGGGACCGAGCCCCGCATCCGGCTCCCTGCACTGCTGGGAGCCTGCTTCTTCCTCTCCCACTCCCCCTGCTTGTGCTCCCTCTCTCGCTGGCTATCTCTCTCTCTGTCAAATAAATAAAATCTTTAAAAAAGAAGGAAAAAAAAAACCAGATCAAAACAAGACAAATAGGGATCCTCATCACTTCCCCTACTTATGCAAATAGACACTGAAGGGGACAGTCAAACCCTTATCCTTTCAGCTGTGTTCAGTATTATATCAAATTGTTAGCAACACATACCATATGTATTAACATGAATTAAGACTTACTTGATAAGCCATTCGAAGTGCTGTTTGCTGTCCGAGCACCCATAATCGGTGGTCCAGGCATGGCCAATGGTGTATTTATGGAACTTCAGCATGTCCATTACCCCAACTTGGGCAATAACACAACCAAAGAGGTCAGGGCGCTGATTTGCACAAGCAGCTGAAAACCAAGACAGAAAGAAAGGAAAAGGTGGTCTGTCATTAAACATCTAAATAAACAAAAACAAATCAACACTTTACTTTCAGAACTACTGCTGCCTTTTTTCCTAGAGCAAAGAAACCATCATAAACCACCTGGCTAATGGCCACTAGCTTCTCTCCCTGCTTTCAGTATATCTGAGAGGCAGGATAGTATCACCGGTGACAGAGATTTACTCCCCGAAATGAATCTCAATGGGGGTTATTCAGAAAAACTCAAGGACTTTCTGGAAAATTGTGTCTCCCGCTCCCATTCATTATATATATATATATATATATATATAATTTTTTTTTCCACAAGGAAAACTTGTTCAGGATCTCAGAAGTAATCTGTGATATTGTGACATGATAAAAAATACATAGTCATTATCCCCAGTTCCTGGCACAGAATTCTAAACCCCTTGGAATTTCCTGAGTGACAGGGGTGAGAAAAGTGTCTTTTAGAACTCCTAACTGGCCCCTTTCACCCATACCTGCGTTTATGCTAACGAGGAGACTCCTGGGGGGGCTCCTAGAGGGCTACACGATGGGGGCTGGTTGCCACAGGAGCCAACCCTGTGGTTAGAGGGGCTGAAAATTAAGTTAATAATGGCTAATGATTTCATCTATCATGTCTGCATAATAGAACCTCCACAAAAACCTCTAAGCAGCGGAGTTCAGAGAGCTCCCAGGTTGGTGAGCACTCAAGTGCTGGAAGGGTGGCCTTCCCAGAGAGGACACGCACGTCTGCAAGCCCCCTTGACCCCACACCTTATTCTCCTGGGGTCTAGCAGCTGTCCTGGCAAGTTACCAAACCCGAGCAGGCAGAGCCTGGGAACGCCACTACATAGCCAGTCAGCCAGAAGTACGAGAGGCCCCAGGACTTGGGACTGGTGTCTGAAGTGGGGGCAGTCCTGGGAGACAGCCCCTACCACGTGGGGTCTGTGCTCACTCCAGGCAGTATCAGGACTGAAGTGCAGGACATCCAAGTGGGGATGGGAGAAGTTGGTATGGAGAAGAAAACGCCATACACTTGGTGATGGAAGTGTTGTGAGTAGAAACCATACATACAGTCCAAGGCAGGGCCTGAAACCCAGCACAGGCTCTAACCAGTATTGTCCTGTTTTAAAAACACTCGTCTTTTATACTTAAGTTACATAAATGTATTTTTTTGGTAATTCAATATCTATTGAACATCCTGCCATGTGCCTGGCACTGGAGTCCGATCAGTGCATGCTTTAGTGGGAATCACCGCTGTGGGGAGTCCAGGGGCTGTGGGGGAACCCAACCTGGGATAAGGCAGTTAGGGAGGCTTTGGGAGGAAGTCACATCAAAGCTGGCATGACAGTCAAGGGAATCTGGACTTCTCCTGCCTCTGGCAAAAAACCTAGTTCACATCCTGATTCTGATTTCGGTGCTTATTCCTAATACCAGATCCTGGGAGACCTTGATTCTCTCACTCAGTATGAAAGGGTAGGAATCTGTCCTTTCAAATAAGCCTTCAACACCCTGAGAAGGGAGCTCCATTTTCTGCAAGTTCCTCAACGAACCAGGTTTGCCAACAGATGTAAACCAATAAACTGAAAATATAAAGCAATTACTGGATGAAACAGTGAATTACTGACCAACTCTCCCACTACTGGAATCAGATGCTATTTATTTTCAGTTTCCTCTCCCATTAAATCCTAGATTTATTTGCCCTTTGTTCTTCTCTTTCACGCTTTGTATATGATCCACATGCAAATTCGGAACACACCCAGAATCTGACCCCTTCTTGCACACACTCCAGGGCCAAGCCACCACCACGTCTCACAGGGACGGAGGCCTCCTACCTGGCCGCCCGCTTTTCTGCCTCCCCTAACCCCGTAACACGATCAGTGTAAGATCAAGCCCATTAAAAAATAAGTGAAATTAGGACACTCCCCCAAAGGCTTCTCATTTCCCAGAGTCAACCAGGTCCGCTAGACGGGCTCTGAGGTGCTGCCTGGTTTCGCCTCCTGCCACCTCTCCCTTCTCCTGACACTCTCCCTCACTCACCATGCCCAGCTACAGCTGTGGGCCTCTATACTGTTGCTAGAGCACTCTGAGCCCTTGCTGGCCTCGGGGCCTTTGGTGTGTGTTGTCTGCCTCCTCCAACTAGAACGAAAGCTCCAGGGGGCAGAGGTGTTGTCTGTTTTGTCTGAAACATACCACGCTCTTTCTAAATTTCAACAAATTATTCTGGACATTTTTATTTTACCCACATGGGAATTTTTCTTTTCTCAAGACTATATTGGGGTAAACAGTAAGAACAGGGGTCCAGGTTTTACAATGACTCAGTATATTTCAAGGATAAGGAAACTGAGTCCATGTGCGGCTCCCCTGAGCCCCCTTCCAAAACTGGATTTTCACATGTTTTAAGTTGAGCCTACATTTGTACGATGGTCCCTCATATCCTTTTTTTTTTTTTAAAGATTTATTTTATTTTATTTATTCGACAGAGATAGAGACAGCCAGCGAGAGAGGGAACACAAGCAGGGGGAGTGGGAGAGGAAGAAGCAGGCTCATAGAGGAGGAGCCTGACGTGGGGCTCGATCCCATAACGCCGGGGTCACGCCCTGAGCCGAAGGCAGATGCTTAACCGCTGTGCCACCCAGGCGCCCCGGTCCCTCATATCCTAATGACACTGGATGTAGGACCCAGCAAGCAAAGTGCAGGCCACTGTAAATGTTCATTATAAGGTAAGAGGTCATCAACTACCCAAATTAGGAAAAGCTGCTCAGACGCGGAACCACGTGCAGGTTAAAGGAACAGAATCTAAAACCACAGTGTTAGGTTCCAGCCCCAGCATCACCACTTTCTTTTTGTGCCCCGGGTCCTCAGTAAAATGGGAATCCTACCCATTCCTGTCCCCCAGGCTGCGTGCATGACAAATGAGAGTGTGCACGTGAAGGGCTCAGCAAGTGGGCATCAATACCATGAACGACTTCCTGTCTGTCCCGCTGAGGCCTCTTCCTTCACCACGCCTCTCTCTGCACCCGCAGCGTAAGTACTCAACAGATGTTCAGTGTGATCCCATCTTACACGTTCTGAGGAACACAGTCCCAGGGGTAATCGGCTCAGTCCTGCGCTGGCTGAACCCTAGAAACCTGGGGATCCAGTTTGTGGGGGTGGGGGCCCCAGCCAGTGTGCAGCCCAGAAGAGCTTGGAGCAGGCGGGGGACAGGTTCTCAGGCTGTCGTGAATCAGGCCTGTACACAGTGGGTTCAGTTGGGCTCATCGGTCATTTATCAGATGCCCTCATACAAATGGGTTTTGCTTTCTTTGCTCCCATCCATGAGCCAAAGTCAGTCAGGAGCTGTCTAGTCTACGGACAGTGTATCCAAAAACCCCAAGAGTGTTAACTAGTAAGTACAATAGAATCCAGTTCTCACCCACTAAGAGGCCTCCGTTCGAACCTCCGTTAATAGTCAGCCTCTTGGGAGAGGTGTAGCCTTCCTTGATAAGATACTCGGCCGCGTGCTGAAAGTCATCAAAGCAGTTCTGTTTGTTTGCCAGGATACCACCTGCAATGCACCAAAGTGAAAGATGGTTAAGAAACAAAACAGTAAAAAACACAATAGTTTAATCAAAAGGGAATTCAACTGATAGGGCAGAGTTTCAACTACAGTTCACTTACACAGCAGGCTAACACCACATTTAGAAAAATGCCTCAACTGAAATTTTGTCAGGCATTACGGAAATCCATCAACACCATGTTCACGAATCCATAGGGTGGATCTGTATTTTTCTAAATACAATGGCAGTGCTGCATAGGGAAGAGATGATCTGTTATGTCAGAGAACCACGAGGACAGAAGTATGAATGCAGTAACCAAAAAGAACCTAGATTTTAGAGAAGCTGAACTTCACCTCGAGCCATGCTCAACCCTTTCTGTGCTCCGACCCACCGGGCTGTGTGCACTCCCCCCTCTCGGGGACGGCCGTGCACTCACAGGGGCACTTCTCAGCCCTCCTCTTGGCAGGAGTTATGCTGAGAAATAAGGTCTTCAGTTTCTCCCTTCTTTAGGGAATGTAAGCAGGAGTGAGGTGGGGAGGGGGTGGTGCACAGAGCAGCCTGTTATAGTTTTTGTTTTTGTTTTTTTTAAGATTTTATTCATTTATTTGACAGAGAATCAGCCAGCGAGAGAAGGAACACAAGCAGGGGAGTGGGAGAGGAAAAAACAGGCTCCCATCAGAGCAGGGAGCCCGATACAGGGCTCGGTCCCAGGGCCCCGGGACCACACCCTGGGCCTAAGGCAGACACTTAATGACTGAGCCACCCAGGCGCCCCTATAGTTTATTAATTCTTGAATGAAGAGCTCAGACATCTCCCCAGAGAATCTGGATCTGCTCATCCAGAAGTTATCCAATGTATAAAACCACACAAAGAACGTTTGTAAAGTCTTGGAATATCTAAAAGTAAAGGCCAAAAGTCAAAGATGTGCCCTCAACGGAAGAGATGTCTGAAGTAACTGCCCCTGAGATGAACAAGAAGCAGACATAGGTCTAATTAGATATTTGAGATTAACCACTTCTGCAGAAATTCAATTAAAGATGAAGCAGTGCTACTGAAGAAATTTTTTCATATCAAAACAAATGTTATTAAAATTTTAATAAGAAATTATCGGTGAATTAGAACAGCTAGAATTACTTAGTTTCCAGGAATAATATCATTTTGGGTATATGACTATATTTTTTAAAGAGCATTAAATTTTAAACTCAATAAACAGAATGGAATTTAGATCTATCAATGTTTAGTATACTAGGGTCTAACTGGAAAAAATCCATTTCTGGCCCCTTGACTGCCTAAATTTGGAGAAAGTTTATGAATCAGTCTAAATACAGTCTACTTTCAGACTCATTCAAGCTCCAATCCCACCCCCCCCCCGACTCCCTGGGCTTTTGAACAATTAAGTTGGTTAACACAGAGATGAGAGAGCACAGGTGCCTATCACAGCACAGAGTGCACCTGATGACCAGAAGGGTTTTATGGAGACCAATCTGGGTTCTCTAGGAGAGGGCCACAGGACCAAGAGTCCATGCAGGGCTGTGTGTATGTATGCCACAGACATTTTGACTAGTAAATGACACGGGTTGGGGGTCTAGACTTCACATACAGATTTGGAACATAAATATGATATGTAGAGATTTTATTTTTCTTTGATCAATCATCTCAATATCACAGCATGATTTTAGTGTAATTAAACTCTAATATCAGGTCAGGGTCAAAATTATACAATAACAATTGATAAAGTCTTAGGGCAACTGCTCCCAACAGTCATCCCCAAAGATGGTGGGCAGGCCAGGAGCCCGTCTGTTAATGAGAAATACTCCCTCTTGCTCAGTATGTTGTCTGATGTCAGCCTTTGGGGTGCTTGCTGGATGTTCAGGGGGTCAGGCCTGGCCTTTTCTACATCTTGTCATCTAACGGGTATTTATGAAAAATCTCTTTACAGATCTCCCCTCATCTTTGTAGACTGGATTTGATGCAGAAAACCACAGCCTTTGGCCTCAGGTTCAGGAAAAAGTGGATACATGCAGGTCTGCTGCTCCTACTGTGGGAGAAGACCCTTTTGCCTGGTGCTGCTGACCAACCCCAAGGCCTGGTGGCTACCTTTATTCCAACAGACCTCCTTATAAATGACGGCCGATGATGAGAGTGGGGAGAAGCCTGGGGCTGACGGAAGTGAATGTGCGATCCCACATCCTCCTCTGGCTATTGGTTAGTCTAAGAATTCCAGACACAAAAGGCTGGGGGAAAGGATGTGCTCCCTATGTAAAGAAAAGGAAGAGATAAGGGTTTAAAGAAATGATGACAGCCTGGGGAATGAAGCTTAGTATCGAAGCAGTATCCTCAATGAAACAGAATCCATGCTTCAGGAGCCTGGAGAATGGAGACTGAATCATTAAAACCTGAAGAGAAAAATGAGTGAGCTCTCGAGTCTAACACCTGCACACGAGAGAGTCACAGCCGTAATGCTAGGAGGATGCTATGTCTTAGCCACGTCAGGAAAATCAGAGGAAACAAGCAGAAGGATGCTCACTCTGGTTCCAGGAGAGCTCTGCTCTTTTTAAGAGAAAATGACCCAGATGGAGAGAGCCACATAATGCTAACCAAACAGCCTGGTCTTGCCTCAGAAGAGATCAAAGAAATGCCAATAAGTGGCCTGCAGACCCACTTCTGCCAGTGATGGATAAAAACGCACCCTGTGCATTGCTAAAAACCCCAGTTCTGATTATGGTCTATAGGGAATGCTTCTGAAAAGTATGGACTTCATTAAAACAAACAGATTACAAAGGAAAACAAAATGAGAAAACACGGAGCTGTTTTTAGAGGGGTGGAGGTGCCTGCAACATGTCTGAACATCTCCTTATTTTCCGCTTGTCTGCTCCTAACCCCATCAGCTCATTCAAACACAGCTTTGGCTCGGCTGCGTTTGTGTTCCTGTAGAGAAAATACCTCACCTTTATGCCACGTCTCTCCGTACTCGCCGCCCCCTCGGATGTTGGCCACTGCAAGGATGCCGCCCATGTGTCGCACAAAGATGAGCCTGGACACGCTGAGAAGCAGTTCAAATAATTAACCTTCCATCAACCACCTGGGAAGGACCATGCTGTCTCTCTCCATCCAAACAATGTATCCCCAAAGATACTCCACATGTCAATATTACTGAAATAGGAGTCCAGTAGTTCTCTATTATTTGATTAAAGTGCAAAATATAGAAGTTCTGATTAATGTTTAACAGCAAAGTTCACACATTTTCATGTGCATTCAGTATTATATCCTTTTTCTATACTGGTAAATATCTTTTTTTTTTTTTTAAAGATTTTTTATTTATTTATTTGACAGAGATCGACAGCCAGCGAGAGAGGGAACACAAGCAGGGGGAGTGGGAGAGGAAGAAGCAGGCTCCCAGCGGAGAAGCCCGATATGGGACTCGATCCCGGAACGCCGGGATCACGCCCTGAGCCGAAGGCAGACGCTTAACAACTGCACTACCCAGGCGCCCCTCTATACTGGTAAATATCTTAACTATAGGAAGTGGGAGTACACAATTCATCATGCAAACAAAGAAAGAACTGGAAGCTCTCATTTCATCCTGAATCCATCTTTTAAACAACTATGTTGGCAAACTGAGTATCCCCAGCCACGTGACACAGCCCTGGTGTGAATGGCTCTGGGCTTGCAGGAATCCCCAATGGTGGTCCCTGCTCCACTGTTTTAGTATATCTCTCCTCATTGTTCAAGTTGGAATAAAGCAAGCTGTTTCTGAAATTGGGATTTTAAAGAAGTGTTCCAGTTTTATAGACCTTTAGATGCTGAACTAGGTAACTAACACAAAAGGTGTGAGAGTGGTTGAGGAGACCAAGGACATAGTCCAGAAAGCAAGCATGGAGGGCTCAGGGCTGGAGAAAAAGTTTTCTAGAAATAAGCAGAAGAGACTATAGCACAAAGCTGTTAAGGCCTTTAAGAAATCTGGATTGTGTTTTCTCTTCCTCTTTCCACTCTGACCATAACGGTGCTAAATGACATCCATTATTTCTGATAGCTAAAATCAATTCTGTCTTGAGAAGTGTTTATGAAAGTTTTATCCTTCTCCCTTTTGGTAGCTGGGTAAATGCAGGCTTCTGTAACCTGGGGCTCTAGATGGCCTGAGTGCTGATTTCCTGGGTCTTGAGGATGCAGAGAAAAGGAGAGCTGGGGGAGGCGATCATACCACACAACAGGATTGGCCAAACGATTTTCCATCGGTTGGTCTTATCAACATTGTTCACGCACCCCTCATGGTCTCTACGGAAGCTCCCAGCATATCTGCTGGGTTCTGGGATAAAAATGGTACAGGGCCCCTTCCTTACTCATCTCTAAAGTCCCAGTGGAGCAGGATTAATAACTACTTGTACAAATGAACAAAGATGAGCAGTCTTAGCTATAGATCTGCTCAGAAATCAGGGTGGTCTCCATGCAAGACCCCCCGTAGGGACTAAGGGAAGTGGGGCTCATGATGCAAGTCTCTTAACCTGTTCATGAAATGACACACATGCTCACGGGCCCTGCACTCAGCCTCACCATGACCTGGAACCGAAGCTTGAATTTCATCACTTTGAGTGATAAAGAAGGGCAAACAATGACACGTTTTAGTTTTTAAGGATTAGCTTAACCTAAGAACCAACAGGTATTGGCTTGCATTCTTAGGCTGATCAGCACAGAGAATAAATATGGCATTTGGTTTAACCACACAGACACGGACATACGAACGAGACAGCAAATCTGACTGCCCGGGTAACTGGCTGGAGGTGGGCAGCCTGTCTGTGGCTCGGGCCGTGCCCTGAATACTGGCTGGTGCGGAGGAAACACCGCAGACACAGAGTGCCACCGTCACTGCACAGGAATGAGGAACCGCCGCTGCTCCACGCTTTTACCTGGTTTCCCTTCAATGTACCCATGCGATGATACCTCACAAATCTTCTGGAAATAAATAGTGTCTGCATGATGATTTTACAAGTTCATCAGCTGCTCACTGACAACAGGATAACCAGACATCCAAGGCAGCTCACGATTTGGCTATAAGCTACTGCGGGGCAGGGACCGTGTTGTTTCACACCTCCCCAAATCCTGAAAGGCTCGAAACAAAGCAGCAGTTTCCCTGTCTTCATATTAGGGGCAGGCCAGCCAACCGAATCTACTCAATTTATGTCCTGGGAGTCACCAGCCCATAAATTTCTCCCGAATGGGATCAGATTTCATATGAGGCTCTATTTAGAAGTTTGCTCATGGCAGTCTTGCTGGGAGGAGGCTTGTTTTTACTAAAAATGCTCAACGCAAATTCCATTTTATACTGTGAATGGGATGTTGTAGCCAAGTTTGCAAATAACTGACAGAAGACATTTATTTGAATAACAGCAAACGTGGTAATGCAGATTTTTCCCCCCGAACCATACTTATTGGGAAATAATCACGTGAACAGCTTACAATGGATGAAACAATAGCATATACAGAAAGTACACTTGTGGCTGAATGTTAAGATGGTCTATTTTAAAACTCAGTGCTGCTGAAAAATATAATCAGTAGCCGAAAAATCATTCCCTCTGAAGAGAATGCTGAGGGCAGTGGCAGGACAGCCAATGACCACCACTGCAGGGATGAGCTTCCTTCCGTCCACACCCCAGCCGACGCACCCCTTCTGTAGCCTCAGCGTCTCATTCTCAACCAACCTATTCACTGGTGACACAAGACCAGCTTGTCGTGATCCTGAAATTCCTGACCAAAAGGGCACGTATTTAACACACAGTCCTGCCCCTCCACAAAAAAAAAAACAAGAAATATACAGTTACATACATTTCAAACAATGAGTTAGTGCACTAGTCTCTGGTTTCTTCCCACATCACAGCCACGCCGAAGCTCTGGGAGCCTTCTGCGCTTACCTGTAGTTGGGCGTGATGGATATGTTGAAGCCACCGTAGCCATACAGGAAAGCAGGATGAGAGCCATCCAACTTGATGCCCTTTTTATGCACAATGAACATTCGGAATCTTTGTGCCATCCTTGCTGGGGTAGAAAATCTAGAACAAAAGAGAGAACAGATTTAGTATTAGTTAACGCTTGCTTGCTTTCAGATGGGAGAAACGTGCAGGTAGTCAGTCCCCTGGGTATCTGACGTGAAGCATCTTTCAGTTTTAAGGAGACTTTGTGGAGTAAAGTGTTGGAAAGTAGGGAGACCTGAATTTGAATTCTTACTCCACAAGTATCTAATTAGGTTACCGAGGGTAAGCCATTTATCATCTTTGGCCTCCGTTCTTCAGCCCTAAATGGGGCCATTGTGCTCACCACACAGAACACAGAAGAGAGCAGGTGTTCTCATGTTAAGTACTCTTCATTTTTCTGTTATTATTAAGAAAATGTTAACAACTACAGAATATGTATTAGGTGAGAGAGAACAAGAACAACAACAACAAGGAAAGCCTATTATTCCTAAAGACATTTTCTCCAGCATTTTTTTTATAAGTAGGCTCCGCAACCAGCATGGAGCCCAACATGGGGCCTGGACTCACGACCCTGAGGTTAAGACCCGAGCTGAGACCAAGAGTCAGATGCCCAACTGACTGAGCCACCCAGGCACCCCATTCTCCAGCATTTTTAATTAAAGCTCATGACACCTGCCAGACTCTGGGCAACCTTGGGCAAGTTCAGTCAACATTTCTATATTCATTGCTTCTCGGATAAAAAGAGTGAGAGAAAAAGAATAAGAAAGAGAACACTGAATGCTAATCAAGTGATAAGCCACCAAAAGCAGATAATGGTTTCTTCCAGACAGAAAATCTATAAATAGTTTTTCTCTTTGGGCAAACATGGTGTCTTTACCCCAAGTGATACCTGGAAAGTGTTCCCACTCAGAAACATCTTGCTGACCTCCCATGTTACACTCAAGGACATAAGCCTTCGCACTTAGTGTGGTTTGGAGCCATATTCTATCCAAAGCTTTTTACGGTAGCAGATCTACTGTAGAAAGTTGCCACAAAGTCTTTGGAAGTCAATGGGGGTTGGGGGGGTGGGAGAGTGGGGGTTCAGACTTAGCGAAAAGCACTACAAGGCCACAGTAAATGCCTGCAAGCTCAGTAGTTTCCTGAAACCTGCCAAGAAAATGTAGCGAAAGAAAGCATTTGTTTCTGACTCAGGAGAGAAATACTGAGAGAGATGTACATTTGAGAGTTCAGGAATCATGGAGAATACTTACTCCTCAGGATTCAAAACTATCAGAAGGGACACACACTTTTGTTTAAAGCTGTTAGTGGCTGCCAGTTAGCAGCCTCTAATAGAGTGGAACTGTGTGGGTGGTTCGAGTAAATGCAGAGTGAGAGGAACAAGTTCCAAGTCATTGTCTGGGGCTAATGAGTTCAAATACAGGCCTTCAGCTCAGACGTGGGGAGAATCTGGAGCACTCCAACCACAGAAGGAGCAGGAGAGCAACCTGTCTCACACGATCCTACCTTACACAAAGCCTCTGATCAAAAATCACGTTCCCTCCAGCTTACACCTATCCTCAAACCCCTGCCCCAGCACCCCCTCTCTCTGCGGTCCAGCTCACCCGCCCACAACACCCTCCTCTGCGCCCTGCTCTTCGCCCAGCCAGCAGGGCTGATGCACCTCTCCTTGCCACTCAGCTGGCTCTCCTGTTCCCAAAGTGCCCCATCCTGACGCTCTCGGACAGTGTGGCTCCCCTGTCCCACTGTTCTTGCTTCCGCCTGGAGATCTCCAATGCCTGCGAGTCAGTGCGCAAGTCTCCCTCCCCCATCTGGCTCCAGGACAGAGGAATCCTTTTAGAACACCAGCAGAAGCACAAAGTCCCCTTCACGCCCGTGTTGCAAAAATATATCCAAGCTGAAGTTGGTATGGTTCAGATGTTAAAATAACACCATTTTGAACACTGTCCAAAAGCGAAAGGGCACTGTGAAGATGATTACAATAAAATCAACTTCGAGAAAACTCCTTACAAGAAGGCTATTTCAGACTTGAATATACATACTACGTGAATACGTATGTATACAGAGTTTACCACATCTCTGTACACACACACACTAGTGCTCTAGGCCATTTCCATTTATGGCATGGCAATTGATAATAAACTTTCAATAAAAGGGCAAATTGAATCCTGAGTCTTTTCGTAACCATGGAAGGAATCCATGTGAACATTTTAGAAACATTCATTACATACAGCCCAGCCATTTTTCATCATGCACTGTCTACTTCTTTGACCTAACTGGAACTGCTTTCCTCTTGAAGCCACTTCCTTCAAAGCTTTTCTTCAAGAGGCTTTGGGGTGTCTCTCCCACTGCTCTGGATTTGTTTGGTTAGGAAGAAAAGCTAGCCAACTCCCTATTTCCATTTGCTTCCCAAACCTGGCCAAACCAAAAAGCTCCCCTTCAGAACCTAACTAGTGGTGCTTGAAACTCACTGGCTGGGCCTAAGCATCTAAGATGAACATGTTAAAAATACAGTTTCCCAGACTGCATTCCCAGAAGTTCCAATTCTCTAGGTGTGGGCTGGAGCGCTCAAGGCTGCAGATTTAGCCTGTCTCCTACCTCCTCTGGCACAGGTGGATTGGGGCTCAAAACTAGTCACACCATTTGCTTTTATCACTCCCTGTATCCTTGTCAATTATATCGACTAAAATCAGGTGTTTCCCCACAATCCTTGATATTTCAATATGGGACC
This sequence comes from Ailuropoda melanoleuca, assembly GCF_002007445.2. Classification (NCBI taxonomy): domain Eukaryota; kingdom Metazoa; phylum Chordata; class Mammalia; order Carnivora; family Ursidae; genus Ailuropoda; species Ailuropoda melanoleuca. The sequence goes on from NC_048227.1 coordinate 55,595,981, forward strand.
CTACACTTCTCTCCCCCCAGTTCTCATGTGATTTTCTTCAGTGACTTTAACAATGAAATTGACAACCTGTCCAGCATCCTGTCCTTACAGATGCCTGAATGTCTCACTGTCCAATCTTAGCTTCCACAGCACCCTGGCCACTTGCTCATTCGAACATTTGCTGGTGTCCATCATGGGCCAGGCCCTGGATGTAAAGATGAATTTGAGCTGGCTAACCCCTTCCCTCATGGGCCTTAGGGTCCCTCACGGAGACAAGCCAGCAGGCACGACAAACACCCATGACCTTGGCTCTGTCTTTGCCCTCAGATCCTGAAACTCTGCAAGGAACGCTGACGGCCCCGCCGTGATTCCAACCTGTTCTTTCGCCACTTCCTTCCCTTCCTTACTCCTCAGGTATCTGCTTTGTTGTTTTTAACTCTTTATCACAACATTCAGTTCCTCATATTCTCTCTGGCTCTGTCAGCCTTGGGCTCGAGACCCTTAGGCAGCCCTCTCGGTGTCACGAATGCCTGAAATCCTCTAATTCTAATGGAAGCCACTGGATTTCTTCTCCTCCTCCAGGTTGTTGGCACTCAGAAAATGCCAGCTCACTTCACTGCAAATTAGTAATACCTGAACTCATGGGCTTTGAACTTACGCTTTATGTCAGTTTTCTCCTTTCCCTAAATGAATTCCTTATGTTTCTCCTTCTTTTCCTCCCTCTGTCTTTCCTAAATGTCTCCCTATACCCTTTTTTGTTCTGAAATCAATTCCAGAGTAGCTGTTTCCAACACTTTCCATCTTCTTCCATTCCCAACACCACCCATTTGCATCCCCTACTCTTTGTCTTGCCTGTTGTCATAGAGGCCATCTGCTTGGAGTTCTTAAAAAACCTTCTGCCAACTTCACTCACCCTCTACAACCCCAGAGAAACACTCAGCCTTGATTCTAATCCTTGCCAATCCCACCACCATCACACTTCCGACTACCACAACGTTTTCTTTTTGTATTTTCTCCCTTTCCTTGGCATGCAAACACACTCAGACTTCTCCTATCCTATAAAACAAAAAACCAAAACCTTTTGCATTGCCCTGTGTGCCCCTCAAGCTAAATTTCCATCTCCCTCTTCCTTCCTGATGACACATCTCCACGGTAACCTACACCCACAGCTCATGCCTTCTGACCTCATTCACCACTGGTGGTAAAGTGGTGTCTTTACCACCACTTTTTTTTTTTTTTAAAGATTATTTGAAAGAGAGTGCAAGAGCGAGCAAGGAGGGGGAAGGGCAGAGGGAAAGAATATTTCAAGCAGACTCCATGGTGAGTGTGGACTCCTACGTGGGCTTGATCCCATGACCCCAAGATCATGACCTGAGCTGGAACCAAGGGTCAGATGCTCAACTGCCTGAGTCACCCAGGTGCCCTAGCTTTACCACCAGTCTTAAAGGGCATCAGTGAACGTTTCTGTCCTTCTCCTTACCCCTCCATCTTCATCTCTGTCCTGGTGGTGCATGTCCTTCCCGAGTTTTTCATAAGTTTATAGAGACACATCTATTCTCACATATTTACACACACACAGGTTACTGTCATGTGGTGATGCATGGTGTCGGGCTAACACTGGCCTACAACATAGCTCTCCTCACACAGCAAGATATCATGGGTTTTTGTCCATGTTAAAACTCTCAGATTTACCTCATTAAAACACACACACACACGAAAAACCAAACCAAAAAACCCCAAACCAAACAAAAACAGGTGCTTAATATTTCATTGTATGAATGTACACAAATGCATTTAATCATCTGCTTACTGGTGGATATTCAGACTATTCTGTTTTTTCTCTTAATGATGGGATAAATCTTATATATTAATGCTATGATTTCTATAGGATATATATTCTCAGACGAGAGACTGCCAAATCAAACTATATGTGCATTTAAAAATTCAACACATTCAATACAAGTAATTCTCTAAAAATGGTGTATCAACTTAAGTCCCTAGTGACAGTTATTACCTAATTGTCCATTTCTTATCAGCAGTGGACGTTAAAATGGATTTTAATTTCTGTTAGTCTAACAAACATTACCATTTCATTATTGCTTTAAGATTATTTTTAAATTCAAAAAAATTTTCATCCATTTATTGATTTTATGTCTCTTCATCAGAAAATAAAGCATACTTGTTCTTTCATTGTGTTACTTTTCTGTTTATAAAACTCTTCTTACATCAAAGATAACTTTTTTCTGTCAAGTTTTGTTTGTATCTCCTCCCTGTCTATAACCTGTCTTTTAACTTTCTTTGTGGAATCTTGAATATACATACTGCATAGATAGGAGTTTCTCACCCCAAGTTATAAAAATATTTGTCTATATTTTCATTTCAAATTTTTACATTTATATTTGTAATCCAAATGGGAGTTTATTTTTGCATATGGTCTTTCCCCTGAAGACCAACTATCACGTACCACTCACTGAAGGATTGTTCTTTTCCCCACTGTTCAGAAATGCCACTTTTGAACTGGTTCCTTCCCAGGCCTCATCTGTTTCGATTTCTATCTGGCAACTGCTTCTTTGGCTTCCTGGGTGGAGTAGTTCTTTGGTTCTTTTTTATTTTTCCAATTCTTTTTCAACCTTCCTAATTGATGCATTACTAGCCCTTCTTTCTCCCGCCACGTGCAACTGTGTTGCAATTTTCTATACTTGGTCTTCTTTTTTCTGCAAGTCCCCCCTCTGCCATTCTCAGAGAGCTCTAATAAATAACTGTGCTCAGGACCTTCAAGTCCACATGTGCAGGCCCCTCTGAGGGGCAGTGATCTCCCGGGGGGATGGCCCGTCTACCTCTCCACGTCACCATGCCCCGATATCCCTGGGGACATACTCCTCCTCGGGGCTCTCCCTCATTTCTTTCTCTTCTCAGTCACCTGACCGCCAACTCTCAGAATCCTATCTTGTGCCAAGGACCCCACACCTGGGCACCCATTCAGTCCTTCCAGTTCCCACAACCAGGCCTCTCCTCTCCCATTTGCACTGGCAGACCTGCTCAGGATTCCCTACTGCATGAGCCTCAAAACCAGCCCGTCTCCTTGATGCCTCACATTTGCGAAAGTGGAGTTGTGGAAGGAAGAGTAGAACCTTATAAACTATTATTAGTCACATACAAAAATTATAATGTAATATACATAAATAAATACAGAAGCCATTAGTGCTTTATGAGTAGACAATTGCCAAGCTTAAATCCATGTGTTATTTTTCTGTTATTCAATAGTTCACTGCCACCACAATACTTCAGCTCAAGTTAAAAAGCAAAACAACTTACTCCCTGCCCCCCATACTTGTAACCAAATGAGAGAGAGCTGGCGATACACATCCATTGTTTTTGAGCGTCCACTGTGGCCACAGCCCTTTAATGGAATGCCAGAGCTGTTATGGGATCCTTAATGGACAGGAAGACAAAGTGCTCGCACAGGATCTAACGGGCAGCCACTTGAGCAATAGAGAAAGTCTGTGTCATCAAGGGCTAATGGCTCGTCATGTGAAGCTGATGGGCCCTGCCTTCCCACTTCTTCTGCCAGCAGCAGAGCAGATAGGTTGTGCCATACAGCCAGCTCAGCAAAGAGCCCGTGATGCCAACGTTAACAACAGGGTCTGTCCCCTGGCACACACCTTCACCTTAACAGACCGCAAGTCCTACCAGAGATGCTGTGGCAGAGAGCTTTGGAAGCACCTGTGAGATCTCGGAAGAGCGTCTGCTTCAGCGTGTTTCCACATGAAATCTTCGAGCGACGCCACAAGTAAAAACCAACATCATGGCAGCAATTCAAAGCCACCGTTCGTTCCAAACATTAGCGAGCTGGCCAAAGGTTGCTCAAACACTGTACTGAGCAAGCTTCCCTCCTTGATCGTATTTTTTCCCCCCTTTAAGACTTAAATTCTTCATTTTGGAGACTCTCACAGCAGTGTAACAGTGTTACTCCACATCTCCAACCAAGAGCATTCAGCACAGCAAGACAGTACCCTCTGGGAAGCCCACGCGTTTCTCCATAGAGGACAGCGATGGGTCTTTCCCGAGCAGTCCCAAGATTGTGGCACTTGGTACAAAAAAGCTGATGTCAGTTCTTTCTCAGCTGGGGAGTTAATAAGATAATCTCAAATTCTGGAGATTTACAACGTTTTAGATACAAGGAGAGATTGTCACTCTGGGACTTCACAAACTGGTTACCTTCTTATTATACAAATGACAAACCTGCGATAAGTCAAGATAAGACAGCTGCCAAGGTGACAATGCTAGTTACGGAAAATCACCACCATGGTCTGCTGAGTCCCTGGTCCAGGGTTTTTCTCCTACTCTTATCACAAAGTAATTCACTCTACGGTATTACTTCCTTGTAAATACATCTTTATTGGGTGTAACTGCGTAAAATTTTGCAAATTTTAGAAGCTTTGGCACTGATTTAATAGATTTTTTTCCCCTCAAGACAATAATCACCAGTCTCTAGGGAATCCAGGGGACAAATATTCTGCCAGAGATACAATGATTTATTTGCTTTTCTGTTTTTGTTGCCCTCTTGAAAAGGAGACTCATTCAAGCATGCCAAAAGCCATATTTCAGATACAGAGGTTATTATATTTACTTTTTTTTTAAAGCAAAGTAAGTCTGCATGGAAAGATGATCCTTCTCCAGTCATCAGTGTTACCATCTTGAAGACAGATTAAAATAATAAAAAAGCCCAGTATATCCTGCAATGCCATTCTACTAAAAAAATCGTCTCAATATTTTTAAAAGGTGTAACAGACACAATTAACTTCACAAATGAAACAAATGCTTGAGACAATCATAAAGCAAGCAACCCCCATTTTCTAAGGAATCAATTAAATCTAAAGCAGCTTCCAATTTTGCATATTTCGGCCCATATTCTAATGAATGATTATTTATCAGATAAGAGCTCACAGATCCTTGACGTCTTTAAATTAAAAAACTACTGAAGGAAGGAAAGAGAGAAAAAGGGTTTACGTGTATGTAAAGCATACAGTAAAACATGTCAGAAATGACCACCCCTTATTATCAAGCATAACTTCCAGAGGCATCACCAAATATAAAGCAATGCTACTCTGGAGCTGGGCTTTGGCATGAGATGACAGTCACGGAATACATGTCCGGCTGTCCTAACGGGTGAATCCGGTTTCAGATAGATGAAATAAAAACATCTTCCTTTAAAGGAAAAAAGCAGAGCAAGGAAACCGAAGAAATCAAGGAAACATTACCGTTCTTCAAGGGAATGACATCAGTTATGAAGAGATCATGACTACTGAAATGATTACTTTTCTTGAAATGAACACACTTAGTAATAAGATCAATTTTGCTGAGACATTCAAACATGGGCAACCACAGAAGCTTCTGAAAACAGTCAATATTCAACCCCAGATTTGTTCTTGTTCAGGTTTGGTGCTATCTGAGGCAAATGCCAGCATTCTCATTATCCCCACTAAAGGGATATGCTCGCACATGAAAGATGAAGGTAAACTGCAAAGGGCAAGCCCTTCGGTGAGAAGAATGTCTGGTGATAGCAGCTCCTTCCTAATTTTAGGGCCTGATAGGTTTAAAGGAGAATGTTCATGAAAGGGTGTTGAGCTTCCCCTTTTATCAGAGTCGACAGAGGCACTTGTGTGGCCTGTGCTAAGTGTGGCAAACACATGTGACGAGGAGCAGAGCTGCTCAGAAATCTCATGGTCAACGCGAGCAGGGTCAAGATACTCCACTGCCCAAAGAACCAGGCAGAAAGCAACCGTTGTGCCTCCATTACCTTGTAAAGCAAGTATAGGGAGAGCTTCGCAGGGTTTCGAGGGGGTGCTGCACATTTCTGTCCTGTGCTTAGGTTAAAAATACCTTCCAGGCATTAGAAAGTCACCGTACCATCTATTTTCTAGGCGTTTAACTTTGGAGAAGTGGGGAGGAATTTAAGAGTCACCGTTGGGCAGAAAATATAAAGGGAAATTTCTATTCCCGATACTTTTCCTTTGCTTTTCAAAGGACGGCCAGTTTTCTAACCGTGGAACTTTAAAAACTCCCAGGGGGGCACCTCAATAACAGCAACGTCAGTCTATTCAAAAAATCTACTTTAATTTTTGGTCCATTTCTTGAGCATCAACAACGTGCTAAGTGCTCTGCTGACTGTCTCTGCAGAAATGCCTCAGCTCTCCAAGGCTGGGCCATCTTGTTCTTTGGAATAATAAACCTATTCCAAGTTCCAAACTGTGGAGCAAGAAGTGAAACAGAAATGCGAAGGTGCTGAACACAAGGGAAGAAAGACAGTGGCCCACGTGGATCGTGGCACTTTGATGAGTTTGGCTGGAGTCTGGAAACTTTCGGGGTTGTGATGAGTAAATAGGACTGGATTGCAGACCATAGTCGCCATCTTCACTTCCACTGATCTGACCTCTTTGTGGTCAAGGTCCACATAGTCAGACATTCTCTTAAAATGGAAGGATCTCCTGCCTGCACAGGTTCAGGGAAAGCCATCTGTGTGTTTTAACGGGCACTGCTTCTTGGGGTGAGCTCACAGAACGCATCAAGTGCAGGCAATGAGGCTCACTACAAGGGCGCTGAGGTGGCACGTCAAACCTACATGTGTTTGTTTTGCTCTTTATGAAAACAGTGTGCTGAGTCCATCATCAGGGGAGCCCTGCACTGCTCGCATTCAGTGAACATCTGATGAATGAATAAACAAGTCAGCACTGCACATTAAACACTCTCTTTCTGCTCCCCCCAAACCCCTGCTGGCTTGTTTCAGTTCCTGAGGCTCAGAGGCACTTCGGGTGCCTCCCGCATACCATTTCCTCCCTGCCCGCCCAGAGGAAGGCCCTGCCTTCTAACAGGATTCCTGCTTCCAATCTTTGGGCATTTGTTGCCAGATTAATCTCCCTAAGATTAAAAACAACAGAGATCTCCCTAAGATTAAAAACCTTCCTTTTAATCTAGGTCACTCCCGTACTGACAACATGCAATACCTCCCCATCCTCTATAAAAGGAGGTCCACGTTTTAGACCAGCCATTAAATATCTCCACTGTCTACCTTCAACCCTTCTAAACCTTCCCAACCGCAACTGTCCTCTCCCCTGAAACTGCCATTCGCATCTCCAGATCCCTGAAGTCACCAGGCCTTACAGACTAAAGCACAACTGGAAAAAAAAAATTCACTGGCTCCTAGGAATTCACTTATTTGACCCCCCTCGAGCTCCCAACCAACGCAGGCATCCCTAAAGCTGTATCTCAGCACGTTCAACCTTTGCTTGGCTAGTTCTAGTAGTAAGAAAGAAATTCACAGCACCGCGAACAGCAGCTCATTTCACTGGGAGCCTCTCACACTGTTAGAAAGTTCTTCCTTACCTGAAAATGTCAAAATAAATGAAAACACAGGGAAAAAAAGTCAGCCAAGGCTCTGGAGACAGAACCTAGTGATAGTAAATTTCCATATAAACTATCAACTAAAGTTCTGTACATTTAAAAAAAAAAATACTAAAGTGCCCCCCAGTAGGTTTCTACATTTTTCACAAGAGGATTTTCCTCAGTCCTCAGGTCAAAATAGATGTTACTTATTTTACTTGATTTGTTTAAAACACCTTAATAGTTCTTACCATGAACCAAGCACTATTCTAAGGAGTTTATAAATACTCCCTCATTTAATCCACATATGAGGTTTACACCACAAAGGGCCCCATTTTTTTTTGGGGGGGGTGTCACTCTGACCAAGAGAAGTAACTCATCCAGGTCATATATCCTGGGAGTGATGGAGTCAAGATTTGTACCTGGGCTGACTGACTCCACACTCCATGCTGTCAGTCACTAGGAACAAAGGATCAGCAAAGCCCCCGAACCCCCTCCAGGGCCCCTCCTGAACCTCCTGTTCACAGCTGTGGTGCCATCATGTGTCTGTGTGTGTCTGTGGACCTCTCTGTATCTAGCACGGTGCCTAGAAGACAGCGAGCACTTAGAAAACAAGTCTGGATCACTGCATAAATAAACACGCACGCTGGACACCACGCTGCGATCAAACAACTCACAAGAAGGTATTTCAAGTGGCAGTGCCCTGAAAAAAACTCTATAAAATAAAGCGATCTAGAGTCTGGCACCAAAATGCTTATAAGCTGAGAAGGAATAAAATACAAATTAACTCTGGTAGAGGCACTCAAGAGACTGGATAAGGTTACAAATTTCTAACTTATTACTAATGAAAAATATTTAACATCTGACATTTTATGTGTAGCCGTTCATATACTAATTTAGCAATGCCATGGTGGACGAGCTTTATGGCTCCGAAACGGTTTAGTTATGGTAATTTACTGCATGAGATTGCACCTGCGTCATAAAAACCCAGGAAGAATACTTGAAATCAATTTCAGATTCTCATTAACTCAAAACTATGGTGGACCACTTATTTATTTTACTGCCTTAGGAAAAGAAAATTAATAAGCAAAATGTTGACATGACAAACTCTGGCCAGAATGCTCCGTCACAGAAGAGAACCAACCACACAGCTTTAAGGCTCTGTGGCTGGTAGCTCTGCAGGCCTTAAAAGGCTGGACTATGAGAGAGAGAGACAGATGTTGGTGAGGAGAAAGGAAAGCAGTGTTTGTGCAATCAATCGAGCAGCTCCGGGCGGGGGGGGCGCTGAACCAGAACTGCTCGCAGCCGAGAGTGGCCCTGAATCGAGGGCAACACAGACAAAAGCTCTCCAGCCAGGACACTGGCACAACCATCCAATTACCATCTTTTCGTCTATATATCCAAGTTGGGAAAGGGAGATGCTGCAAAACACTGCGAGGAGCAAATGCACACAGCATCATTTCACTGCAGGAAAATGAATGACTGGAATACTGAAGAGGGGAATCTGGAAGTAAGATTCTCTGGCATAAGGACGTTTATTTTGGGGGGTTTCTGTTGCACACCTCCAACGCTGCTAGTACACGGATCTGCTTCTACCTGGAGTCTCTCAGGCCAATGCAAATCACCAAAACAAAGCCCTCGGAGAGTCAGAGGTGGGAAAAATCCATCCTGGATGATTTCAGGTTGCTTAAAGGACAATCGTTAAGAAGCTCACTTGCACCACAGTGCATTTCACTCCCCCACGCTGGGAAACGTGGAGCCAGAAATGGACTCACGCTGGTGCAGGCGGGCTGCACGGAGGTGGTCAATGGGAAGACACAGAAGGAGAGGCTTCCAGGAGCATCACAGACAGCCACTGGGGGCAACTCACCAGGGGATGGAAAAGAGGAAGGGGGGCAAATGAACGCAAATCACAAGGTTCAGAAATCCTGCTACAAAGCTACAAGCACAACTTCTTTGATTTATATTCTATGCTTGGCTGTGTGAAATGTTTCATATTTGTGCAGTAGAATAACAGTAGCAGAAATCTTACCAGTGGAACCGTATATCATTGTTTTCTTTTTTGATGGCTATGAAATGCCTCCCACCACCTTGTTCACCCCAGCACTATCATGATAGAGAGATCTTGTCTATTCATTTTCAGATGCTTTAAAAGTGGAAATGGTGTAATTTTAAGTATGCATACACACACACCTTTTTGTTATCACTTGTAATCAAGGCATTAAGGTAGTGAAATATCAAAGTCTAAGGAAAACGAAAGTTTCAGATGAATAATCGATTCATGTTCATGGAAGATCTGGAAAAGAACACTGTGCTGTTCTGATGATAGATGGCATTCAGGACGGCGGATGGGGAACGTTTGATGACTGTGAAGCATCAGGGGGGTGTGCAGAAAAGCTGGCTACAAAACCAGCACACTGCGGACAGAAACTTTCATCTAGTGAATTCTGTGTACTATCTCTACTGCCTAGTAATTAACAGGCAATGTCCAGGGCTGCAAGGAGGCTCCTCTTTCCCAGGTGGCTAGGCTCAGCAGCTCCACTCACGGCCTCTTCAGTCTACTGCTTCCCTGGCCACCTCCCCAGTCCTTAAATGTTACTGCTCCCTTTCGTCCTCCTTCCCTTCCATACACACCACCAGAGGGTTTGATCTGAGCCCACGTGCTCACTGACCCCCACCATGGCCAGCCTTCATGACTCTCCCTGACTCCTGACCCTAATTCTCTGAGCACCTGACAAATGCCACATAGGTATCCAGCACAGTCCCTTTCAAAGGTTCCCCACTGTCCAGGGGATAAAATCTCACCCCACCTGGGTGCATACCAGGCCCTTACAGTTTTGACCTGTCTGCATCTCCAGGCTCACCTCCTGCTGGTGGGGTGCAGCCCTGGTGTTGGGGAGACCTCTGCTTGTGTACAAGCTCTCCTCCCTCCTGTGTCCTTCCCCTGTCTGCCCGAAGCTCCTTTCCTGGAAGTCCTCTAGGGACAGTCTTAGATGTTCCTCCACATCTGGGCTCTCATAGGACCTGGGATCACCTTTCATAGAGTCTCTCCCAACATCAAATTGCTACAAATGTTTGATCACACCATTTCACCTAGTAAATTCAATCCTACCTTATAGCCCCAGCACTGCCGGATACAAGGTAGCAGCTTGATAAATGTTTGTGAAATAATGTTTTTTAAATTTATATCATCTTCTCATTTAGAAATTCCATTTTATTTAAATTAGTATTATTATAACTATCACTGCCTTAGGCATCCCTCCGGCTTCTCCCTGGGAGGCACTGGGACTTTGGGGCTCTGGCTTAGACAAACACAGCAAGGGAATATGTTACAAGAAACACGAACAACGAAGAGAAGAACCATACATACAAATCAATAAAACTATGGAGGAGTGAAGAAAGAAAGGGAAAGCAAGCGCATGAAATACAAGAGGCTGCTTTAGAAAACATGTTAGAAAAGCCAAAAGCCAAAGGAAGAGAATTAAGCTTCTAAAGTCTGAAAGCATTAATTAAAAAATCCAAATGATCACATACTCTCATAAAACATAGCAAGGAATCCTGGTCAACTGAATTTACACGTTAGTAGAATTACCTTTTCATTGCTCAGCTTGTCTAAAAGTTTCCCAGACACTTGCAAGAAAACAACATAATAAATGTGTACCAGGAAGATATTTAAAAAATTAACTTTGATGCTCTAAAAGGAGGAGGATTATTTCCTGCTTTGGTCACAGACTATGACCCGAAATACACTTAAAGACTAGATCACACAGAAATTCCACAGAAGTACAGATGGTAACAAACATCTGTTTTCTGACACCATTTGCTGGTTTTGAATAGAAATTACCTTTGGAGGGGAGAGGGAGCTGGTCCCATCGAAATTTTACAGAAAGGGAATGATCCATTCACATAGGTTTCTGGCAGTGATAACTAGATAATTTCAGACTGCATCATTTATCAAGACTTCTCCTATTCATTTGCCAAATATATACATGTATCTGCTCTGGGCTCTGGGGACATAGCAGTGGGGAAAACCACTTTCTGAAGGGAAGACAGAGGGACACATAAACAAATGGAGAGACAAAGCTGGATGCCAGGAAGACGGGATGGGGCAGGGCTGCTATCTGACTGGGGAGGGAGAGGAGGGAGCTCTGATCAGTGCAGTGGAGGTAAACGAACGAGCGGGGGTGAAGGGTCTAGGCAGAGGTAGGAAGAAGAGCTGCAGCACGGGGAGCGCCCATGGACCTGTGCAGGCAGAACGAGGCAGCCAGCATGACTGCAGCAGAGTGACCAGCAGAAGGGGACAGGGGCCAGCCCGGGGTGGGGGGAGACCTGTGGGCATCACTCCCAGGCTGGTCAACGGGCAGACAAATGCAATCATAAGGGATATGCAATTTATGAAGAAGCCACATTATCCTGTGAAACGACAGCCAACTGTCTCTTCCTTTGGACCACGGATCTCAGAACTGGCCGCTCTGCCTGCTGATACGGACCCCAGCCAGGAGGTCAGCCCGCTAATGTGTTAAGAGTAACATAAATCATTCCCAGCCACTGACACCACCATGAAATCTCAGTATCGTGGGGGTAAAGTGTTTGCGGGAGACCTGTCATGGCGAGGGAAGAGTTCTATTTCTCCACCGAAGGAAGGGTACCGTAGTCGAGCAGAGAGCCCCAGTTTCTGCGGCTGGCCCCACAGATCGGGCCGGCCTGAGAATGTGGAGGAGAGAGTGGTCACAATCACCCTCTCCAGCCAGAGCTCTGCTCGTGGGACGTGGCTGGCAGGGGTAAGGTGGCGCCAGAGTGGGTGCATGGGAAGACCGAGAAGGAAGACAGTGCTGGCTATGCTGCCTGTCCAGGGGTCACTGGTGCTGCGGGCAGCATCCTCCTGCCCTCCTCTGACTGACTAGCGGGGCCTGATGCAAGTTCCTGCATGCAGACGGGTCCACACGGGTGTGATGGAGGCCTGAGAGCTCGGGCAGAATTCTGAAAGGCCTGATGGCAGCAGACCTGTGAGGCGAGATGGCACACGTGAGCCGCAGCTCCCAGCAGCTCAGCCAAGCAGGAGCCCCCTGGCAGCGCTTATGTTCTTCATTAAGTAAAGTAGGAAAACACTCGTTACTTAAAACACTGTGTTCAGGACACAAACTCTCCTATAATTTTGAGTCCACCAGAAAAAATAATGCCTGTGGAGAAAATAATAGGTAATGCCTTACTAAGATTTCTAGAGCCGCTTATATTTTTAAAGAAAATATTTGGAAAATGAAAGCTTAAAAATAATGAAATGGATTTTTACTGACAGAATTTCAGGTGCTGTCGTCAAAGACGGGGCCGGGGGCAGACGAAACAACGTGGACGGAACTACAGGGTATTATGCTAAGCGAAATAAGTTAGTCTGAGAAAGATAAATACCATATGATTTCACTCATATGTGGAATTTAGGAACAAAACAGATGAACATAGGGGAAGAGATGGAAAAATAAAATGAGATAAAAACAGAGAGGGAGGCAAACTGTAAGAGACTCTAAACTATAGAGACCAAACTGAGGGTTGATGGAAGGAAGTGTGTGGGGGATGGGCTAGATGGGTGATGGGCATTAAGGAGGGTTCTTGTGATGATAAGCACTGGGTGTAACATGTAAATGATGAATCTATATTTTACTCCTGCAACCAATACTACACTACATATAAACTAACTAAAATTTAAATAAAAACATGAAACTAAACAGAACAAAAGAAGATAGAGAATTCAGGCCCTAAGAGGTCTCACAGAAGGAAAGTAAGGAGCTGGCTTCCTTCCTCACAGAATGGAGGGAATGTCCCTCATATGAAGGCCAGGCCTTCCACCAGGGCTTGGAACCCTCTCACCCTCTCAAGGAACTTGGCTCCTGGGGTGGTTCCCTCCTACTGGCCAACCCATCAACACACAGTCTGGTTTCTCCCCCCTTCATAAGACAGCCCATTGACCTTGTACACGCCTATCACCTCATGCAATTCAACTTCTCAAGACTGTCTACACACATGGCTCCCCACCTCCCTCTCCCTACCCCCCTTCTCCCTGATCTTGAACAACACACTGCCACAAAAGCTATGGAAGGCTCCATCTGTAAAATGTTCTATGAAGTTAAAATCTGATTTTTTGGATTGATTTGTTTTCTTAGCACAGCTGTATTCTACAGCAAGAAAATGAAAAATCTGAAAAGTAATCTGAAGGAGGGAGAAGGGGAGGGTAGGAAGACAAACCACAGTTGTTAAAAGACAGAGATGTGCAGTTAGCCTACCAAGGATTATTTTTTTAAAAAATTTTTTTAAAAGTTTAAAAATATAAGCTTTTCAGATTACAGCATTAACGCAAGACTGTTCTAACTAGACTAATAATGCAATACAACATCGTACGAAAAGCAAAGCTAATCCCCCAATCCCTCAATAACATCCTCCCCTCAAGAAACCACATATGTCTTCTCTGCTCTTCTTCAATATACCCTGTTCAGCCACCAGTCTGCCCCACTGCTCCTGGAAGTGCTCGTCAAGATCACCAATGAATCCACCCAGTCAAATCCAAGAACTCTTCTTCTTTCCTTATTTGACCATTCACACTGAGTGTTGTCTGCCACCGGCTCCTTCTAATAGCCTATCCTTGACTTCCTGCTCCCCCGGTCTGCACTTTGCTGGCTTTTCTCTTACCTCCCTGGCTACTGCTTCTGGGACTCCCCTGCTGGCCCTTCCTCCTGCAGCTAACGCCTGGCAGTGGGGCTCCTCAGGGTGCAGTCCTGACCCTCCCTCATTCTACTGCATGTCATTCTGTCCTTGCCCCAGATCTAAACAACACACTGACACTGAAGATGCCCATGCTTATAAGTCCGACTCAGATCTCTCCTTTGAGCCTGAGACTCAAATATCCACTCCATACTTGACATTGCCACTGGCTGACAATGTAACACAAACTTGATACGTCCAAAATATTCGTCCTCCCAAACATGTCCTCCCTGACCCACTGCCAACAACTTGATACATGGTACCAGCTGCTCAGATTCCAAATCTCAGAGTCATCCTTGATGTGTCCCTCCTCCTCTCCCCTCCGCGTGCAACCCGAGTGCGTCCTGTTGATTCTACCTTCCAGGTATTTTCCAAACCCACCCTTCCTCATGTCCACAGTCTCTCCCTTAGTCTAGGCCACCTTATGTCTTCCAGCAATCTCTACAGCCACATCTGCCCCTTCCATCTATTCCCCATAAAATGGAAGACAGCTTTCTTAAACCAGAACATGTCCCATTCCAGTATAAGACCCTGCAAGGACTCCCACTGCACTTGGGATCCCTAACAAACCCCAGCACATCCATGAGGTTCTGCCTTCCCTCGCTTACCACACCAGTCCTCTCTCAGGTCCTCTCTGAGGCCAAGCGCTTTGTTCTCAGGGTCTTTGCTCTAACAGCTGGGCTGCTCTCCCCACATCTCCACTTGGTTAGTTCCCTTGCACATCGCCTTTATGTTTCCACTGACATTACCCAAAGACAGTCTGGTTGACCACTCATTTCTGGCCCTACTTATTTTACTCATGGCCCTTCCCCCAACTTGCAATCTTCATGTTTATTTTCTGTTCACTTGTGTTTTTTTGTTTTTTGGGGGTTTTTTGGTTGTTGTTTTTCTGCCTATACTCCTCATAAGGGTAAAGACCACAGCTCTCTAGATCACTGTTTAACATGATGCCTGGCACAGAGTAAATTCTTAATAAACACACAGATTGGATGAATGAAAGTGGTTCTCTTCCCCATCCCACCTCCCCACAACAGTGCTGACCAATTCCTGATGGCACGTGAGGAAGACACCTGTTGGCAGCTGTAGATGGACTACAGGAAGAGTGGAAGCCTAGGCAGGGGAGCATAGGTGGCGCCAGCAACGCCCCATGACACCCCTTGGTTCCTCCTACCTCTGCAGATTCTGAGCGACGGTTCAAAGTCGGCACTTCAACAGTCAAATCTGCAGATTCTCTAGCAAAGCACCAGCCACAGTTTAGAGTATTTATACTCTTCTCTAATCTTTTCCAAATATTTAAATTAGCTATATGCACATTAACCTTTGGAGCTGAACTAGCTATATCCTGTGCAAAACACGGAAGGCTTCAGGGTCCTGATGAAGGCCGCACATACACAGTGATTTTTACTTACACCCTAAATGGTTTTCTGTTTGAGAGTCTATTTCAGAATTACCCACTATCCAACTCGGGATCGAAGAGCATATTCTGTTTAAAAATATATTTATATTTACATGCATATTAATATTGATATCTACTCCTACACATACACATGTAGACAAACGAATGCAGCTGCAGGCAGGGAGGACACAAGGTTGGTCAGCTATGACTTAACTCAGCAGAACTAACTAGCAGATGATTTTAAATGTATAAGAATTTATATGGGCTGCATTTATCAATACAGCCTGAGTAGATGATGTACATTTCTTTCTTTTGTGCCATTAAACCAAGGTGAGCAACGAAGATTTCTCCAGGATCTTAATAAAGCCACAGAGTTTTCTATCAGTTCCTACATGAAGACCTAGAACCAGCTACTTCCAGGTACTCAACAGCTGAACTGGGACAACTGGGAAGAAGCTGGCCGAGCTCCTCAGGGCCAACAGCACTGGCTATGCCACTGTGTGATTAGGGGCAAGTCATCTAACTTCCCTACACTGCAGCCTCTTTACCTCGAGAATGGAAGTCATGAGAGTCCTGACTGTGTGAAGAAAGGAGAGAAGGCACTGAGAGCAGGGGCATGCGGCCTGGCACAGGGAGTGCCCACATCCATGTTCTACTTTCAAGTAACAGCACACTCTCCCCTTTCCCTGTCTTTTGCTTTTGACTGAGTTTCCCAGGGCAGGAACAAGAAGAGAAGTTTCTACAGAAGTTGGGACTTGGCTGAGTACTCACAATGTATAGAATTTCAGAAAATGCGGTAAAGAAAATGAACAGTGCGACGATGGAGCACGGAGGAAGGAGAGCCAGGCAGAGGTAAGCATGCATATGGTGGGCAAGGACTTGGTTGGGAGTTGAGCCCTGATGGTGCCAAGTAGTTGGAATGGGGACTTGGGGCAGCGAGGCAGCACTTTTGCGGGGCTGGATCAAAGAGGGCATCAAGAGTTGGCGAGAGGAGCTCAGACTTAACACAGACAATGACTAGGAACCTGTGTGTGTCCCTGTTTAGTACCCTCACAATGCCTTCTAATTGGCGATATTTTGCCATCATGTTTATCACTATTACATTTCTTTTTTTTTTAAAAAAAGATTTATTTATTTGTTTATTAGAGAAAGACAGCCAGCAAGAGAGGGAACACAAGCAGGGGGAGTCGGAGAGGAAGAAGCAGGCTCCTAGTGGAGGAGCCTGATGTGGGGCTCGATCCTGAAACGCCAGGATCACGCCCTGAGCCAAAGGCAGACCCACGCGCCCCATTACAACATTTCTCATCTACCACTTATACTTAGTCATCACTCGGCATGAACAGAGAATGATCGTCTACTTCTCTAAGCCCAGGTCAAGGTATACTTGACCCCAATCAAAAGGTCATACTTATGGAAATGGCACATGTTTCCTTCCTTCTTCACAGACCAATGAAGTTAGACCATAACGGTTTTTCCTCCAGGGAGTTAATGGAACATTTGCAGCGCCAGGTCTATTTTTACTCAGTCTCTCATCCATCGGCCATCAGTGAAATGTAGGCAAAGGGGAGGGGCAGGAGGAACTACGTAGCAGGTGGAGAGACCACACTAAGCTTCTATGTTCTCTTCTCCCCATCTGCCCTAAGGATAGAGCAGAGCAGGAAGCCAAAGAACACTTGTCTAGGTGACAGCCTACATAAAGACGTACCCCTGGGGTTTAGGGGTGACATTATCACAGAAAAGGAGAAAAATTACTCCAACTTTCTCCCATCAAGCCTTCGCAACGCAGAGAAAACCTAAGCAATTTTCAGATTCCAGTTTCTAGACATCCACCTAATCCTATTTAATTTAATCTGACTTCACCCATTAAGAAGGCAGAAATGATGGACAGACACTGGAATGGGTGTACTTGTCTAAAAAAAGCAATTGAGAAGGTCTCCTGCTTTGGGCATAGAAGTGACTTTCTGGGTTCACTGTACAAGCCAAGGTCTTGGGCTACCCTTCCAAAATGAATTGGAGGGTAGTCCTCTGAACTTGAGTTTGAAGCAACCTGATGCCAGTATTGACATTACTGCCAACCCCTGAGTAAAGATGTTGGGGGAAGTCCAGCAGAGATAAGATGACAAAAGCAAAACCATAAACACCTCAAGTTTTATTTCACTTTTAAGTGGAGTTTCAGGCTGCCGTGTGGTGACCAACATTTAAGACTTACCTAAAACTCCTCCGATTGTATGTATATGTATGTGAATATATAATATATAAATAAATGGATAAGGAAATGAGAATCTCCATTAACCTGCAACAAGGAGATTAGAAGTGAACACTAAAATAAATCGTATTTATAAGCAAATTTTAAAATGTATTTATGGGCCCTTAGTGTCTCCCCTTTCACACAAAGAGTATTTTTATTGTTTAACAGGCTCCATAAGAGTTTACAAAGAAATCACTGGATACCCACATGATGCAGAAACGTACTTTTAGAGGTAAGCAGGCATAGGAATTTAGAAGCCTTTTAGTCTAATTTATTTTAGAGGTGAAAAAAACAGTAACTGAGCTATAGAGTGTGCAATAATTCATCCTGATAATGAAGTATGCAGATCAGCACAACTCTGGAGCTCTGCATTCTAGTCTCGGCTCTGTCACTTCTTTACACTGTTACCTTTGTTCAAACACATCAATTTTTAGTTTCCTCATCTGTAAAATGAGAGGTCTCAACTATATGAACCCTAATGTATATGCAACTGGAAAGCACACAACTTTGTCTGCAGCCCAAAATTAGTGGGAGAATAGATCACCTAGGAAAAAGCAAAGAGGCGGCTATGAAATTGGAGACTTGAACCCCTCCCCAAAGGGATCTGTGCTATGCTTCCATTCTAATGAGGAGGTCCTGCAAGGACGGCCTGTGTCCACATCCTTCACAGGAGGGTGGTTGGGAGTTGGTTTTCCCAGGCAAGAAGACTGTAGCATGCAGTCAAACATCTGGAGAACCATCTGGACCTAGCTTACCTGGCTTCCTCATCCTGCCAGAGATAACCTCTTATACTTCATCTTGATTCTAATTCTCAGAGTCCCATCTTGCCTTGCATTACACTTCTGCTAAAGTCAAGACCAGAGTTCAAGAAATACATAACTCATGTTCTGGAAGCAATATTAAAGGTATTTCTTAACGGGAGAAGAGCCTCTTTAAAGGGTGCTTCTCTCTTTGTAGTACATGATTTCTGTTATCTGTAATTACAATATTTGAATATTCACCTTTTCCAGTCTTTTTCTAATACTGACCCCGAGGTTTAGGTACCTGGCCACCAGGTGGCGTTTGAGTTCCTTGATCTCAGGGTCCACACCAAATTTTTTTTAGATTTTTATTTATTTTTTTATTTGAGCAAGAACAAGAGCGAGAGAGAGAGAGAGAGAGAGAGCACAAGCAGGGGAAGTTGCAGGGAGAAGGAGAAGCAGACTCCCCGCTGAGCAGCGAGTCCAACACAAGGCCCGATCCCAGGACCCTGGGATCATGACCTGAGCCTAAGGTAGACGCTTAGTTAACCAACCGGGCCACCCAGGTGCCCCACCCACACCAAAAATTTTTGCTGAAGTCCTATTTTGTCTTGTGTGACAGACTGCTAGTTGTCCCCCAATGTCTATTCCCCTGTTTCATCGATAAAAAGGGCCCAATTTACTTGCACACATTTTTTTTCTGGAACTAAAACTACATCTGTAAACCTCTTTGCGCTAGATGTGGCCAAATGAGTACTTTTTCGCCAATAAGATGAAAGCAGACAGAATGTTTCACCTTTAGCAAACATGCTTCTAAAACCTCTGACAAGGACCTTCCCTCCCCCACTTCGCTCTTCTTCCCTACGGCTGCCTCCCTGTTGGCTAGAAAGTGGATATAATGTGGCTGGATGGCCAGCAGCGTTTGAGTACCATGAAGAGATGCTGGGAACAGAAGCTACGTGGGAAGAAGCAGCAAGAAAGCAGAGCAGGAGCTTGGATTCCTCGCACCTTAGATACCAAGTCGGCCCTGAATTGATTCCTCCTGCGCTTCTTTTCTCTGAGAGGGAAATAAATGTCTCTCTTCTTTAACCTATGGTAATTTTGATGTTTCCTGTTGCTCATAGCTGAATCTAATCTGAATAACATACCTTGAGATTCAGATTTTTATTGTTTTAAAGACTTATCCCTTTATTTAAGAGAAGGAGAGGAGGGTCAGAAGGAGAGGGAGAAGCGGACTCCACACTGAGTGCGGAGCCTGACATGGGGCTCCATCCCAGGATCCTGGGATCATGACCTGAGCCAAAACCAAGGGTTGGGTGCTTAACCGACGGAGCCACCCAGGCACCCCAAGATTCAAATTCATATTTAAAGACAAAAAATTATTAAAATGACAAAAGTACTATTTGCACACACACCATTCATAGAGGATACCATGCTACTGACTCAGTTCTGATAACAAGGAAGTTACTTGCTACTTTGTTTTCTATAGGATAATGAAACAGGACATTCTTTTCCCAAGACCATTTTCTAGCAAGGAGCTGGAGCTAATTATTAGCAGTGAGTAATCGGAAATCTACCCACCTGCACATCAGCAAAGCTCAGTAACCTGCGACTTTTAATGCATCTCCAAAGCCATGACTCTTAGAACAAGGTAAACAAAATTTGAATCTATTTAAGTGGCTTTATTACATATGACAGCAAACTCAGTATTATCTGTAGATATCTGATATATTACAATGTACAGATAATCAAATATAATGTAGCTTGTAATGTACAAATTATAAATTTTGTGTGTACTTAGGAAGAACAAATCTCCAATGAGTATAGTTGTCACCTATGTACTGAATTTACATGTAGCCTGATCTTTGACATTTAGGGCCTCTAATACAATAAAGAACAATAAATCTATGATGGCCTTCTAGGAAGTGAATCTGAGCCATTCAAACAGAATCAACACCTGCTAACTCATTAACGTCTCAGCAAAATAAGCTGAGCAAATACGCCTGCTGCTGAGTCACCACTGTGTCCCCAAGGACAGCCAAGCAATAGGGCTTCTTTTTCCTGGCCGCCCTCCTCAGGCTCTCAGTCACCAGGGTGGGTTCAGCAGTCTTCCTGGCCCCCATCTCCACGCAGACTCCATTTCCTCAGCACAGTTCAGAGAAGCTCTGAGCAAGGTTAGCACAGGCCTGGCTTTCACCCACGCTGCCACAGCGAAGGCTCATGGAAGGCCCAAGACACCTCCCCAGGCTTCTCATTACGGGGACCGGTGGCTCAATTCTCAAGGCCACCTTGGAATTTTTACCAGAAGAGGGTTACATATTTGCAGGTTGCTGCAAAGTAATGTCCTTTGGATTTATTTACAGCGGTATGAGGACGGCAGCAGTTACTGACTTGGGCCCCGTAACTTATTTCTCTATTATAAGATAACAAAAACCAAACTCTTTGGCAACCTTTACAGTCAAATTATTTTAACACGGCTCATACCAAAAGGGAAAAGAGACACAAACATGTACCCTCTGAACACGAACATTATACCCTCAATCTAGAATGCCTGCATGACAAACAGAGTTCTAAAGCGGGGTGGGAATCTGTTTATGCAAGAAAATGCCACTGTGAAACATAGTATCTCCAATAACCGGGGTGCTCAGGCACTCAATCGTCAAGAACAATTTATTTTTATCTTTATTATTTTTTTAAAGATTTTATTTATTTATTTGACAGAGACAGAGACAGCCAGCTAGAGAGGGAACACAAGCAGGGGGAGTGGGAGAGGAAGAAGCAGGCTCCTAGCGGAGGAGCCTGATGTGGGACTCGATCCCATAATGCCGGGATCACGCCCTGAGCCGAAGGCAGACGCTTAACGACTGTGCCACCTGGGTGCCCCGTCAAGAACAATTTAAAGCCGTTTCCTAATCATATGCAAGCACAGTGACCCCTCAGAAAGTTCTTTTTGAAAATGTTCCCCAGTCACTCTTCACTAACATTTCTGAAGATTTCTGACCGGCACCTGTGAGAACACAGCGCTACAGAAAAACATGATCAATGGTCAGCTCACTGGGGATGTGGATGAGTCAATATCCAAAAACTGGGTGTGTCATGCGCTCAGCACAGAAGTTAACAAATGTTAAAGGGCTAATTAATGTTCTGAGCATATGTTGTCTGAATGGCAAAGCCTGTGTATGCTAGCAACCACAAATCAGTTATCACCAAGGTCAGAAAAATCTACACTAAATTAAAGAAAAAATCCCCACTCCCTCCACTTTAATTTTTTTTAATGTTTTTTTATTATGTTAGTCACCATACAGTACATCCCTGGTTTCTGATGTAAAGTTCGATGATTCATTAGTTGCGTATAACACCCGGTGCACCATGCAATACGTGCCCTCCTTACTACCTACAACCAGTCTATCCCTTTCCCCCACTGCCCGCCCCTCTGAAGCCCTCAGTTTGTTTCTTAGAGTCCATAATCTCTCATGCTTCATTCCCCCTTCTGATTACCCCCCCTTTCTTTATGCCTTTCTTCCCCTACTGATCTTCTTAGTTCTTATGTTCCATGTTCCCACTCCCTCCACTTTAAGGCATTCTGGTAAACCCAAAGAATTATTTAATTTTAACATTTCTTCTCAGTTACCCAGCAAACTGCCTTTGGGATGTTCCTGGTGTTTCATATGCATTACTGCGGGTAAACCTCAGCAAAGTCCCTACTAAGCATAAGAAAACAGGAATCAAGATGATTTTTACTATTTTTGTACTATATGGTTTGCTTTCACCCATAAAATTGGACCTTCCTTCCAATTTATTGTCTTTTATGAAATGTGGAAACTGTCGATAACGGAGTTTATTCACAGTACACTCTGTTCACTGTTCTTTTTCAGGTCTATAAATTTTGTCTTTCATTTGGGGATGAAAAAAAAGCCAATCTCTCAGCTGGCTGGACAAAAATGAGATACTGAGAACCTAAAAAGTACACTTTGCTGCACTACGTATCATGCACATTCCACCGCGGTGCAAACACTATTCCATCCACAAATGACAAAAGGCAGCCCACTGCACGGGATACTGAGGGCGTGATTCCCCGCTTGAATTTGCTGTGACATTATGAAATTAACCTGCTGCGAGAAGGCAGAGGCAGTCTCCAAACGAGGTTGGTGGTAAAACCGGTCAGGAGTCTCCTGGGCAACTAGGGATTACGGAAGCACCCACCCTCCTGTGAAGACCTCCTCCTCCAGCCCAGCGAGGATGGTCTTCAACACTGGAGCTCTGACTGGCTGCACCCTGCCCTTGCTCACGGACAGAACACCCTGGCATACAGACCTTTCAGATCTGTATGTTTCAACATTCCAGTCTGACTGTAAATTTCCCAGGGTCAATGCCTTGTGTCCAGAAATCCTCTGTATGCAAACAGTACCAGCGGCATTGAAGGTCAGGTCATACTTGTTGACAGACTAAATTTACCACTTCCCTATTACTTCACATTTGTTTAAAATGAAGCACATTACTAATTATAAAGGTAGACAGATTTTTTCAGGTAAATCACTTATCATCAAACTTATTTTATGAATGTAATTTCTAATGTTCAGTATTTCAGCTTCTTTTTAAAGAGAGGGGCACGGAGGTTCTAATCCATATTATGCGGACGTGTCATTCACCATAAAAAAAGAAAAAAGACAGGATTAGTCAACTGCAGGTTTGATAATCCTATCTAAAACTGTATTTTTATATGTACCCCTGACTGTATGAAAAATGAACAGTTTTTCCAGGATCTGATTTTCAAAATTATATTCCTGACACAAATCAATTTTCTACCCGCAGCTGCAGTCAGGAATGGGTAAAGGTTATACAGACAGTTTTGTTCTATGTCTGCCAGCAAAATATGACACCATATCCCTCCCGCCCCCCAAACTCAAGATGCACTGGGTCCTGCATGAATGTACCACACGCAAGAGTAGCCCTTTGACTTACTTAGCCTGTGTTTCTTTGACCTTCTCTTTCTCCTTGTCTTGGTCTATCTTACCAGCTACCCCACCAGGTAGGTGTACGTGGTCACAGCCACCATGAGTTGCCCTGACCACTGACGCAGTGTAATCTGTGCCGCAGTATTTGCTCCCAATGAAAACATGCCTCGCAAAATGTTAAGAAGGAATCACAAACAGCCCAGAGTATCTTCTTTTTAAATCACATATGGAATAAATATAAACAGCAGGGTTAAGAGGAATCAAAAGTGACATTACACTAAAGTGACTGAAAACAAAAATATCTTCCCCCCCCCACAAAAATGCTGTGGTTTCTATTACACACCACCAGGATGTTTTCCATTCGTGCATAAATCCCCCTCAAGGGCCTGCTTTTACAATGCTTAGGTCATTGTTGGCAACACCACCGAGAACCTAATCAAAATGTGAGAACATCTGTCACGCTCACATGTCACGTCAAAGCTCTGCCAATGCACGTGAATCTAAACCACTGCACGATGGAGTTTAAGTGAGACAAGTCTATGGTACTGTGGTATCAAAGAGCAGCTCAAAGGCACCCATAAACGATGAAAGAATTCTGTTTGGGTAACTCCGTGCAAGAGCTCTGATGTGTCTCATCAACAGAAACTCCCCTATTGGCATTACACATCTCTGTCCACAGGCACAGCTCCATTTCCCAGAATCTGGAAATGAGGGGCAGTGCACTGAGATGTGGGAAGCGATGTGTTCTGTCCAGTTACTATCCTGTCAAATATTTACCATCTTTCTCCCTTTTTGCTTCCTTACTGCAGTAGTAGAAACAAAAGGTTGTTTTTGGGTAGCTCAACATCAGGGAAGTTTTCTTGGTGAAGTACAAGAACCAGGCACAGAGGAGTTCAGTTGTCCCATGATACAGACAATGGA
The DNA here is from genome assembly GCF_002007445.2 of Ailuropoda melanoleuca. Lineage (NCBI taxonomy): Eukaryota > Metazoa > Chordata > Mammalia > Carnivora > Ursidae > Ailuropoda > Ailuropoda melanoleuca. The sequence goes on from NC_048227.1 coordinate 55,620,350, forward strand.
CATCACCCCAGCTTGTCTCTTCCCTGGTTAAATGTGGAGATGTCAGGCTACCTACGTGGTGGAGAGATTTCTATTCCGCCAAGCACTTGCTCAGCTGTAACATTTTATCTTTTCATTTATAAATGAAAACAATACACATTAGCTGTAACTAGTTTCTCTGTGTATCACCATCAAGAATATTACTATTAGCAGCACGGACAAGAACAGCTACTTGACAGGAGAAACAATTCCAACCGCCCTCCCTGTGAGAAGAGTTACTTCCCTGTAAGCAGCTGCCTTCCCGGCATTATTATAGGTGCCTCTCCCTCACCCAAACGCCAGAGATAACTGCTGACTTGAGCACTAATTATTTGTGGGAAGCTGGAAAGGAGAAGACAATAATGTGTTTTTTTTAAAAAATAGAGCTGAATGGCTGCACAGTAGAGATGAGATGACAGGGGGTCTTTCTTAGGTGACTGTCCAATTCTAGGGCAGCCAAGGCCTCGCCCTTGAGGGCAGAGGAGGGGCAGTCAGTGGGTACCGCTTGGGCATCCCTGGCGTTACTGACGGGGGAGGCGATGGCGTGTATGAGCACACCCTGGCCCCAGGGCTGCTGAGGCAAAGACTAGACGTAGGCCCTGGGGAGGTCACATGTGACATTTGAAGGGACAAATTTTCAATACATGGAGAAAAGGGCTAACAGCAAAGAACAACAGCCTAAAAATGATTTTTAAAGTCTAATACAGGACTAGGGTGATTTAGCGAACCATGTAAGCGCCAGACGAGCTATTGGCTCCCACAGGATCTCTCTCGAAGCAATAGCTCACCTTGAAAATGAAAGCAGCAGCAAGCCAAAATAGATACAGAAGTCTAATAGTCTGTTACATTTATTTCTAATATTGACTGAAAAAGTGGATTATATTCTATGTGCCTGACACTTTATATCATTTCATACAACACTATAGGAATCCTGTAAAATAGATACCATCTCTATCTTACAGCTAAAAAAAACTTGTAGTAGAAAGGTTAAATGACTCACCCAATGTCACCCAATGAGTATACGCACATTTCAGGCCTGACAGAGCTTCATGACAAAGCTCCCTATGCACCTGAGAACATTCGGATTTTATAAGTACTTTTTAATATAGACCAGGGAACAACAAACTTTTTCGTAGAGGGGTAAATACTAAGTAGTTTAGACGTAGTGGGCTATTAATGCACCAAGACACCATGTAAACAGATGGGCGTGGCTGTTCTCCCACAAAACCAGAGGCCAGCTCACCAACTCCTGATCTAGAGCAAGGGTTGAGAGGCTGCAGCCCTGGGCCAGATCCGGCCCACCATGGGTTTCTGTAACACTTTACTTATGATCTAGACCACTTCTAGACAGGTGAAGGGTAACTCAACAAGCTATAAAATAATGCCCTGGTTTCACAAAGACGGAAGCATCCAGCTCTTTGCTCTACGCTTCCTTCACAGTGTTTGGATTCCTAATCTGTGGTCTGTGTGGTCCGGCCCTCCACAGGGGAGAGCCCTGATAAACACCTGGTACCTCCAGTGACCTCTCATTGCAAAGGAACATTCTACGTCCTCAATCAATAAATGATTCAGTTTCTGGTAGACTCAATGCCTTTGGGGAGCTGAAAAAACAAAAATGGAGAATCTTAACCTGGAAGGACGGGTGGCCAGAGGTGGAGCTTGTGGTGCCATGACAATTAATCAGGCCATTCATGTTAATATTTTATGGAGTGCCTCGTCTGTGCCAGGCACAAGTACACATGACCGTCAGATGGGAAAGAGGGACTCGCAGCCCTGGACTTCGTGTACGGCAGATCTGTGTGTTACTTGGGACATCACAGGCCCTGGGCTAGCCCATAACCCTCTCCAGCAAGCAGACAAACGGTGCTGCTTTGACAGCTCCTGCAGTAAGATGCCCCCACAGGGGACTCCGGTTTCCGGTCAAGAGCAGCAGCTATGGGAGAAGCTGCACGCTCTAGCAGGGCGGGACCGTGCCCGGCTCTGTGCCCAGGGACAGCAGGAGCACCCTGTTGTCTGCATTACCGAGCATTCCCTCCACGACTCCTGACAAACTAGGGTGGCGATGGCCCGGCCTGGAAGTCAGGTTTTCTAACCCTCGTAACTGCTCCGTACCTGGACTGTCTGGTAATCAGAAGCATCGATCCCTTTCACGGTAACCTCTCGGAAGACTCTTGGCTCCAGTTCCTCTTTGGTGAGGTCACAGTGATAAATGATACCTGGAAGGAAGCAGAAGTCCTGGTTTAGTCCACGAACTCACTGGATACAAGGAGGACTAGGATCACACAGCACCACCGGACGCAGCAAAGAGCAAGAGAGGAGCATCAGGGAGGGACCTAGGTATTCTCTGAGGCCGGTAAGGGTTACCGCACCAAGAGTGCTTAGAACAGTCTGGTGTGTGGGGTGCTACGTGAGTGTTCACCCCTCATCATCACTACCACATGCGGTCTTCCTTTTTACAACCGTAATCTGCGAGGGCATTTGAGAAGATTCCACAGCATTCTGTGAATATGAGAAGAGGTAGAAAAATGTCACAGTGGAAACTTGACAGGCTTCCCTATGCCAGGTCACTTAGGAGTGCGGGTCAAAGGAGATGGGAAACTCTATGTAGGGACATTTCACTGGCAAGGTGAGTACGATGGAAAACTCAAACGATTTGCCCAAAGTCAACAGCCAGTCAGGGGCTCTTGATGGGAACTCTGGGGCTCCAGATACCCGACACCCACCTGTCCACTGACACACATGTGGACAGCAATCAGGGACCCAATTTGATCAGGTACCATTTTAGAGTTGCTTTAAAAATTTTGATTATGCCATGAACTGTGCACAACACAAATTAATGAATATACACCAAGAATGCCAGCTTATTTAATCACTAATTAAAATTCCATTTCCTGAATTTAATGCTATTACACTCTAACACTTAAACGCAATCAAAGAAACAATAAGTAAGATGAGTCGTTACTATTCGAAAACAATGACACTGGGGTGGTTTATGAAACAGAATTAGTCATCCAGAGTGGCTGGTGTGGAAACAACCCTCCCACACAATACTTTAAACATATGCTGTCAAATGTATGAAAAATCGATTTGGTGATCCCAATACTTGCTAGAAAACTAGAAACCAAACGGTACTCCCACAGGACACATTCAAATTGACTGATCACGCATTTTGATGGCGGCTTGCTTTCTTCTCACCTCCTCTGTGCGTGCACTTTATTAACGGATGAGAAACAGTACTCTGCATCCCCCATGGCAAAGAGCAAGATGCTTACATTCATTGATAGTACGACTGTTGATCCCTATGAATGTCATCGCAAGTCTCATGCTTACAGACAAATTATTTTAAGGTACTATAACAGGAAGTATGATTAATACTGTCAGAGAGAAGATAAGTAACATGACCAAAGTATTGGCTTTCCTAGTTTAAAGTCATACTTGGGTATCTGTTGAAATATAAATATGTCTTTATACATCAAGTAGTTCCAAACTACACTCTGGGCATACATTTTTTTTGGGGGGGGTGGCATACATTCTAATGTACCGGATATACTGAGTATTATTCCTGTGTAGCTGAATGTAATCTCGAGGGTGAGGCTATTTTCAGAGATATGTTAATTTCTGAAAAGTTTCTTGATCAGTATTGCTCCCCTTCCTCAAAATACACAAAAGATCTGAATCCTTATTTAAAAAAAAAAGAAAAGAAAAGAAAAAACCAAGCCTGAATAACCAAACAAGTAACAAAAAAGACTGCAGACCAAGCATGTGCCGTTCGAGAACAACTCTCCCTGGAGCCACTGCAGCCTACACCACAGTGAATGGCAAACAACCGGGCAGCCAGGACTCCCACCTCTGAAGGTGCTGGGTCAATGACCTTGGACAAGTCGCCAAAGTACCAGAATACAAATTCCTCTGTGAAAGACAATGAATAGGAAATGTACTCTAAATGCCTGTTTATCTGCAAAAACTAAGACATCACATCCTCTAACGGCAGAATAAAACAAGTAGGCAAGAGGGTCTCGGTACCATTCAGAGAAAGGGTGCCAAGAACGTGATTTCTTCTCCTCTGCCCTGTGGAAAAGTGGCAGGTGGGGGAGGCTGGGTTAAACCTGAATGTACCAGCGCTTAATACGTTTGATCAATACTTTCTCTTTGCACATCCATCTGGGTTAGCCTACATGAGCCCACTGCACATTCACATACTGCGAATCCCTATTGTCTGATGAGGTTTGTGTCCTGATTCCCCTTGGTAAGTCCAAGGGAGGTGGAGTTTGGAGAAAACATCTTAGAATCATCCCTTGAGAGGACTGGTTAGGTGATCTCTAGCAAATGAATTTCCACGTTTAGGGATAAAAGAGAGAATTGGGTTATGGAAGTCCCTTAAGGCCAGAGGAGGTGTCTGGACTTGAGGACATGGGTCTCCTGATGAAAGCAGTGGTTTAACAAACCCATTTGAGTAACAGGAAGGAGGCAGGGATGATCAGCTCATATATTCCCAATAATCGAAAATAAATGTAAGGAGGTAAAAGAAATGGGAGTGGGAGTTAAGAGGAACGGGACACTCTGGGAGAAACTGTGAAAGAAAAATCAGAGGATTTGAAAAACTGGATATATACAGAGAAGGCAAAAAAATTTTTTTCTAAAAGATGATCCATATAGACCCACCTGTATAGGCTGGGTTTTAATGTTATTAAAAGAAAAAAACACAAATGGAAACTAAAGCAAGTCTTAAAAATGTTTGCACTCCTTGGTATTTACACAAAGGAGCTGAAAAGTTATGTCCACACAAAAATCTGTACACGGATGTTTATAGCAGCTTTATTCATAACTGCTAAAACTGGGAAGCTTCCAAGATGTCCTTCAGAAGATGGATGTGTAAATAAATCTTGGTACATCCAGACAATGGGGTATTATTTAGGGCTAAAAGAAATAAGCTATTGAGCCCATGAAAAGACATGGAGGAAACTTAAATGCCTAGTACTAAGTCAAAGAAGCCAGTATGAAAACTCTACATGCTGCATGAATCCACCCATATGACATTCTGCAGAAAGACAAAACTGTGGAAACAGTAAACACATCAGTGGTTGCCAGGGGTTGAGGGGAGGGGTGAATAGGGGGAGCACAGAGGATTTTTAAGGCAGTGAAAATATACCATAGGATACTATAATGATGGATACATGTCATTATACATTTGTCCAAACCCATAGAAGGTCCAACAGCAAGGGTTGACTACAATGCAAACTAGGGACTCTGGGTGATTACGATGTGTCAATGTAGGTTCATCAATTGGAACAACTGTCCCATGCTGGTGGGGGATGCTGATAATGAGGGAGGCGGTGATGTGGGGGCAGGGGTATACCGGAAATTTCTGGTATCTTCCCGATTTTGCTGTGAACCTAAAACTGCTCTAAAAAAATTAAGCCTTAAATTTTTTTTTTTTTTTTTTGCTTTTCCCAAACAGTCTGGCAAAGCTTCTTTGCTCATCCGTATTTTCCAGAGCCATGCAGCACCTGGGACTTGCTATACTGGATTATTACAAGGTGCAAGTCTGTCTGGAGCTAACCTTAGACAACCCTCTGAAGCTCCATGAATACAGAATTAATCAGCTCAGTCACTAAGTGGTTTGGGCCACAGGGAGTAAGTGCATCGTGTTCCAAATTGCTCTGGCTGCTCACTGTCTCCCAAGTTTGACTCAAGGTATAAAAGTCCTAAATAGCTTGGGCTCATAGTGTTCACTGGGTGCCTCCCTGGGAAACAAAGTCAGCGGGTGCCCACCAGCCAGATCCACCACATGTTCTAAACAGCTGGAGCTGTAGTTATTTTTGGCCCTGAGGCTTTACTTATAATTTAGAATCTCTGTTGTTTACCACAGTAGCAGACAGCTAATTTTCAGAGGCCAGGGAAAGACAGCCTCTGGTATGTATGTGCGTGGATGTATATACACGTGCCGACAGTTCTCGCTTTCGAGACCCAGTTTAATGCTCTGATGGCTGTTTTTACTCTGGACCAGAAGGCCTGAGACCAGAAGCCCTGTTCTCTGGTTTTAGACATCAAAAATTGCATTAGGGAGAAAAGAGAAAAGATGGAGGCAAAATGAGTAAGATAAGACAAAGGGGAAGAACAAAGCATTACGACAACAAATTAAAGCTTGTTCAGAAACTGCCCGGCGGTACAGAACTTTTCAACTTTTCAAACTTCACAGCCATAATAGTCGCAGCTAGTGTTTCACTGCTTGGCACGGAACCCATCTCTTTACACGAGGTCAGTGAGCCCTTTCTTGCCCAGGTAATGATGAGCTTGTTCCTGAAATAAATGGTCACATGGACTCACTGGAGGAGGTTTACAGGCCTTCGGGGACTCTGGCTTTTATTAAGAATGGTTGAGTCACCCCTACCCCGTTCTCACTGCCCTTTATCCATTTAAACTGTTTAAGCTATGGGATTTTTATTTTTTATTTATTTATTTTTTTAAAGATTTTATTTATTTATTTGACAGAGATAGAGACAGCCAGCGAGTGAGGGAACACAAGCAGGGGGAGTGGGAGAGGAAGAGGCAGGCTCATAGCGGAGGAGCCTGATGTGGGGCTTGATCTCATAACGCCGGGATCACGCCCTGAGCCGAAGGCAGACGCTTAACCGCTGTGCCACCCAGGCACCCCATAAGCTATGGGATTTTTAAAGCAGAAATTCTGGCACCAATGTAAGTTGGGGAAATAAATGGTAAACCCCCACAGCAGTGGGTTGAGAATAGTAATCTGGAAGAAATGGATTTTCCTTGGTTCCTGTCCACTGGCTGCCCCTGTACCCCAGGGCAGAAGGGGTGTGGCACGGGACACCCCAACATGGGATTCCTGACCTGTCAGTTTCTGACTCCTGGCACTGGGCCTGGTTTCCACATGGCTCTGAGCACTTCCCCAGCCCCCCTGGATCCTCTGAAAGGCGCATGGGAAAGTAGAGCTTGCTGGTGTTCCGGGTCTACCATCAGACCTACTTACAGAAGAACATCACTCTTGCTTTCAATAACCCTGACAAGCAAGCTGTCACACCGATGAGATTCCTCACGGTTGCCTGCTCTGTGACTGTCAGGCACGCACGCGCGCGCACACACACACACACACACACACACACACAGAGACATGAAAGTAGAGGACATATCGCTGCCACCTGGCTGAACCCCATGACGAAAGAGCCACTTCGGCACCTGCCTAGCTCTCTCCCCTACGTCTGCCGACTGTGCCAGGGACCGCACGATGGCCAAAAGGCCGGATGGCACAAAAGGGCTACAAAGGAGCTTGAAAAACAAATGAGGAAAGTGCAGAAATGTTTTCAGGCAGATTGCTTTTAAGATAGGGTCTGCTCGGGGGCGCCTGGGTGGCACAGCGGTTAAGCGTCTGCCTTTGGCTCAGGGGGTGATCCCGGCGTTATGGGATCGAGCCCCACATCAGGCTCTTCCGCTATGAGCCTGCTTCTTCCTCTCCCACTCCCCCTGCTTGTGTTCCCTCTCTCACTGGCTGTCTCTATCTCTGTCGAATAAATAAATAAAATCTTTAAAAAAAAAAAAAAGATAGGGTCTGCTCGGTCAACTGCAAGCTGCCAACTACGCCAGGCTCCTGGGACAAATTAGAGTATCCGTGTGGCTTTGCCTACAACNGGGTCTGCTCAGTCAACTGCAAGCTGCCAACTACGCCAGGCTCCTGGGACAAATTAGAGTATCCGTGTGGCTTTGCCTACAACAAAACCCGGGCAGCCAAGTGGAGAAGCAGGAAAAACGAAAACAGCAAAATGAATGTGACCAACTGAAAAAAAGTTAAAAAGAGAACTATATTTACTTTGGGAAAAATTAAGCTATACCATGGAACACAGTATCATAACTTATAAGCACTTTTTTTTCCTTTTCCCTTGAATCAAGTGACACATTTTTTTCTATATGACATAAGACTACACTTTTAGAATTATATTTTAATTCAGTTCACAATAGCACAAATTATTCTCAGTCCGTTTTAGAAAACAGGTTTTTCATGTCAGATGGGACTACAGATTTTTCTTTAATGCTTTTAGTTACTCTGCACTGTGTGTATCCTGACCCATACAGACTGAAGGCTGAATCTCTGGTTCTACGTGTTCACACTAATTTTTTTAAACCAACCTAGAACACCAGTTGGTCCTGTCCCCAGAACAGAGACGCAGGATATAAGAAGAATGAGTGTGCCGTTTTAGGCATTCCCATTTCCCTGTGTTCTAAGCATCTGTTTTACTGTTTTATTCCCATTATGTAATTCTTGCTATAATACAGCATATGGGATTTTCAATAACACAGCATTCCATTTCCATGTCCCAAAAGAAACCCAAACATTCGTCTGATTTTTAAGCTGAGTAACACTGGTGAAAAGACTCTCACCTGGAGATAAAAAGGAAGTAAACTGATAGAAGATTTCGGTGTCCTTCTTCTGACCGCTGTACCCCACAACGCTGCCGACCTCCAGTGGGAAGGTCTTGAGGAGAGCACCAGTGGCCAGGTCATGAAGCTGCAGAATGTTCCTCACGTCGTGAAGGTAGCATAACACCAAAAAGTTAGACCTCACGCAAGCTACCCATTCTGAAAAAGTAAGGACAGATAAAAGCTAATGTAGCTTTGAAAGTAGTGAAAAGCATACGTACTTCGTTGAACAATGGTTCTGCAGCTCTCCGTTGTGTTATGCAGTAATGAGACTTGCAAAGTGATTTTATAACTAGATGTAATTGTTCATCTAGTTCCAGCATATTCCTTTAATAAATGACTGTTACTGTCATGTCCAGAGGAAACAAAATATTCTACAAAATATTTTGTGATACAAATAATCCTGTCTACTTATTTTGTGCCCAGTATCATGGTATAGGAGGTAGAACCATGTCTGCCCGGGCTTTTTTCCAACAAAAATATATTACGCCCCAGGTATGTGCCAGATACCCTGCAAGGTGCTGGAGAAACAAGCAGGCAGATGATGTCACTTCTGCCCTTAAGACACAATCAGATAAAAATACAAGCAGTAACATGTAAGCGAAGGTAAGTGAGAGGCTGGTTGGGGACCCCAAACACACAAGAGCCCTTAAGCAAGCACTGAACTACATCTTAACAGGGGTGTGAGGTAACGGGTGCCTAGGGCGGTGTCAGAGACAGGACAGCTCTCAGGGGGATGAGGTGGTGCGAGGCCAGGCAACTCAAGGAGTTCCCAAGCCAGAGCTGGGAAAGGAGAGAGAGAAAAGGAGTATGAATGACCAGCAGGGAGGGAGGGAGACTGGTTAAGAGAACAAGTGAGACATCCATTTTCAAGAAGAAAAAAGCTACTCAGTGTGGGGTAGGTGGAGAGGGTGGTGGTTTGCAGGGGGTTTGGTGAGCGGGACAGGGGAGGTTAGTCCTCACTTAGCCATTACAGGGGAGTTCCCGTCTGGACAGAAGGATAATGTAAATAAAGAGGATAGCAATGAAGGCTACAGAACAATGGAGGTCTATGGAAGGATGGAGGGGAGACGAGGAAGAACACTACTGCCATTATTAGCCAGTCAAATCAAATCAAGCTGGAACAACGTCTAGGGAGGGAAGAAAAGAAACCCATTTCCCAAGAAAAATCGTCAGGATGTGGTAACCATGGGGTTACGGGCAGTAAGACAGAGAGAGGAGTCCTCCTCAACTCCCAAGGTTGCAACGATGTCAGGAATAGTACTGTCAGTGACAGAGCCAGGACAGGAGGTGAGTGGGCGGATGGGGAGAGGAGAAAATGGAAGGGCAGGCCCCTGGCCCCAAGCTGGCGTGCACAGGATCGGCCTGAGGTAAGGACAGCACCCCCCTCCTCTGAGGGAGCGATGCTATAGTAAGAGGAAGGGCAGGGTAGCAGGTAATCTAGCTCAAACATGTGGAGAAGACAAGCTTTTCATGCTGTGGGGTGTGGTGGTGGTGAGTTCTTGACACTTATTCTTACAACCCAAGAAACTAGCGGTTCATGCTTCTAAGATGACTAATTATCAATATGAACAAGACACTGGCCAGAGGGAACTCTCGAGGATCACCCGGGGTCTAACGGTGCTAGGTTGTTTGGGTTACCTTAGCAAGCTTTTCTGCCAAGAGGACAGAAGAACTCTTACATCTAAAAGTAATTTGCTCATCGTCTAATACAATTTTTTTAAAGTGCCTCAGTCAAGCAATAGATTTCAGGTGGCCTTCATGTTTTAAAGAAAGTACAGGGGAAAAACTGAAGTAAATTATTTCTGTCAAAGAATAATCACTCCGTGTTAACTATGAGCACGTCAGAATTCTAAAGCAGAGTGAATACGATAAAGACAAGGTGATCTGCAGACTGTCATTAACAAAAGCGCTCACTTCATGGCTGTACTTTATGACTCACCTCTAGTTTTTGTTCTCATAGGGCATTCTGTGCTAATGATATATCGCAAATTCAACAGCACTTCTCTTTGCAGTGATGCGTTCTAGTCAATACTGAAGGTTTCCTCTTTCTAGTCTAAAGAACTTAAAACCTTATAGAAGGAAGACTGTAAAAATATATCACCCCCCAAAAATCTCCAAGCACTGACCTACATCTCATTCTATCTACAAGTGATAGAGAATGTCACCTTAAGTCATAAGTGAAACCACTTCTTTGGGACTTTAAAAGGCAGAAAACTCACGTCTGGGGAAGTATTTCTGTCTCTCATAGCTCCCTATACGAGGATCACTGACGCAACCTGACTTGCTCCTGAAAAACACCCAGGGCACCTACACAAAGACTTATGCTGCTAAAGGCTCGCTTGGACCCACCAAATGTGAAGTCAATTCATGTGGCACTTAGGAAGCATTCACTAAATGCTGGCTCTTACCATCCTTGGGGGGACATTCTGACTCAGTTTAGACAGAAGCCATCAGGCTACCAGAGTCACTACAAACCAGATTTCCTCATACGAAGGTGTTAAAGGAAATGGCCGAAACCCTGTTCCTTGGCTCATGGATCCCTCATCCAAATATAAATGAGGGTCAGGGGGTGAATGAGAATTTTGAGGAGGTAGGTGGAGGAATTTCCTTGAAGAGAGCCCCTGTCATGTTCCAGGTCCCCCTTCCCCCTAGGGAGAACCTCAGCTTATGAAAGAGCCAAACCTGAGAAGCTAAAAGGACTATGACTGAACATCTAGAAGCCAGGGGAAGGGCCTGGGGTGCGCTGCTGCCTCAGAGATCCAGATGTGGGTTTTGCAGTAAAGAGCAGGCATGGGGTTGTCTTGGGTCCTATCCAATAGAACTGCCCAGGAGGATGCAGAGACCTCAGTACAGAAGAAGTGGTGGAGTGCAGCCAGATGCCCAAGGGCTGAGGAGAATCTCAAGCAAACACCCAGAGGAGTGCTTCTTCCAGGGCCAAGGGAACTGCAGAAGCAAGGGCCCAGCAGGAAGCCCTCCCTGATACAATCATCTGTCTGTCCTTTCCCTTCTAGCAAGGCCAGGTTTAATGTACCAAGCACAGGGGATACTGCCTTGAGCCAAGGGAGAAAGAGTCCCTTACTTTTCCAGGACATGAACCTGGACCTGTCTGACTCCAATACTTGTGTGTTAATTAACTGAAAAACACATTAAGAACTGCTTTATCAGAGACAGGGCCACTCTGCAGATCCCAAAAGGAATTATTTTCCTAATTTTCTATCTTCTACCTTCACAATTTGGGATGGCCCTAGATTCTACCCTATTCAACCCATGAGCAGAAGTTCACCTCCCACAAGTAAACTCTTCATTGGCTTAAAGGTACTGGACTCTCCTTTTGTATAAAAAACGGTAACAAAGTTAGCGACCTTATTCTAATCAAATTAGCTTTCAGGCAATGAATAATTTATAAAGCAGCATATCATTTCTGGAAAATCACAGAGAAAATGAATAAGAGGGAACTTAAGGGCACTCTGAAACAATTGCTGAAGGGAGGTTCTCAAGAGGTTAATGTAGCTCAGTGCACACACCAGTAGCTGCAGTGAGCTTCAATGACACCTGACAACAGTCTCTTCTCTTTTCCAACAAGAGGACTGTAAATCCACCCTGAGATCTACAACAGGTATAACACAAACAGCCAAAGGTTATTCAAAAGCTAAAAGGTAAGGATTCTCATCTAAATGGTTTAAAAAATTAAATGTCAGTGATGATTATCAAATAATAACTACACAGAGAGGGAACTGATATCAAAACAACAACAAACTACCTTTGAAAGCCTGGATTCATACTCCACAATTTTTATGAAGACCCTGCATGACATCGTACTAACCACACAGATGTCATCCAGTAAATATCCGGTTGTGCCATTCAGACACTTCACTCTCCATGACTGAAGGCTGAAGACTCTTTTCCTTGTAACCAGTCACCAGAGAATGAGAGTTGTACCAATTTGATGGCCTTCTCACCAAAAACAAGAGCACACAGTGGTCAAGTAGCATGTAATCTTACCTAAGACATCTTTCTCGTGCTCAGGAACAAGCACTTTCCACTTCGACTCCTCCGGATCCGTGAAGTCGATGTTGATGAGGCGATAATTGGGCGAATGGCGATTTGTCTTGAACGTGAACACTGTCCCCTCATTGGTCACATAGTCATATTCCCCTTCAAAGTTGTCGATCAGTTTTACCCACTTCAGGATTCCTGTGAGAGACCAAGCATCCCTGTCACCTCTCCTGTGTTGAAGATGGTGTGGTGTATTTATGTGTAGGGAAGGAAGGGTGGGTCTTTTCTGTCCATGGAACACAAAGCAGACACAGTATTTGGAAGAGCTAAGGCTTGAGAAAGAGCAAGGAAAAGTGCAGGTGAATTTTAAGGTTTTTAAAAATGTGAAGAATTCTTTTCCTGAAAAACCCAGCAATGAAGGAGACTGAAGGACCTCTCCTCTCAGGACTCTGCCCCACGTAATCTGGGAAATCCTCTTCTACCTGAGTGTGTCTCAAATCTCAGCACTTCCTGCTACCTCAACTGCCACCACACAATTCCACATCTTCATCATTCCTCTCTGGGTCTCTGGCAGTAGTTCTCCTCTGGGGCTGATTTCACATGTGCGCGCACACACACACACACACACACGAGACACACATACGTACACACATTCTCACACACACACACACACACACACACACACACCCACCCCCAGGGTTGATTTCACATTAAATGTCACTTATAAAAATAAAAAATATGAATTAAAACAAATGTCTTCCACTGGGAAGACATCTATTTCACAATGTGACCGACACAGATGTTCAGAGAACATTTCAAAAGTTTTATAAACAAACAGGCTCTATGATTTCTAAACTACTGAAAGACAATGCCAGATCTTGGCTATTCTCGAATTAATCCCCTACCTTAAATTTCTCAGTGAAACTGCTACATTAATTTGGGTAGTTCATATATCCCTTAAATCTTTCAAGGAGATTTTACTTTACCTCATTCATCTCCATAGCATAATATCTTTATATGATTTTTTTGTTGAATTAAATTTATCAAGAAAAATATACTCCCATGGTAGAAAGAGAGGTGTTTTTTGTGAGATGTAACTGAATTAAAACCCCTGCTGCCCTGTTTAGTTGTGTGACCTTGAGCAATCTCTTTATCCTCCACTAAGCTTCATTTTCTCAACTGTAAACTAGAAGAGTAAGTCTATTCAAAAATTATCATGAAGTGACTACTAATACCTACCCCACAACAAAAACTCAACAAATATTATTTTAAAACGAATGACTAAGCGAAATAAGTCAAGCAGAGAAAGACAATTATCATATGGTTTTCACTCATTTATGGAACATAAGAAGTAGGAAGATCAGTAGGAGAAGAAAGGGTAGAAGAAAGGGGGGGTAATCAGAAGGGGGAATGAACCGTGAGAGACTATGGACTCTGGGAAACAAACTGAGGGCTTCAGAGGGGAATGGGGGGTGGGGGAATGGGATAGGCTGCTGATGGGTATTAAGGAGGGCACGTATTGCATGGTGCACTGGGTGGTATACGCAAGTAATGAATCATGGAACTTTATATCAAAAACTAGGGATGTATGGTGATGAACATAACACAATAAAAAATTATTAAAAAAATAAAGCAGGGATCAAATTATATATATTAATATATAAAATTACATTTCTTTTATAAATTGTATATAAATTAAATTTTATATACTTTAAAAAAAATAAAATGAATGACTAGAATTAAAACTAATAAGATAAGCAGTGCCAGCAATAACCAGTTAGAAAACATGGGATGAGGAGGGCCCTCTCTTACAGTAGAAGCAAGATTAATACTTAGGAATGCACTTAACATGAAATGTGGACTCTATACGAAGAAAGTGCTAATGTTTTTCTAAGGAATCCTAAAAGCAACAACAAAAAACCCTGAATAACTGGAAACACATACCATATCTCTAAATGGGAAGACTCAGTATTTTAAGGGTGTAAATAATCCCAAAGGAAATCTAAAAATCTAACATAATTCCAATCAAAATTCAAATGAGAGTTTTAGGGAATTGGCAACATCATTCTAAAGTTCATTTGAAAGAATATGCATGTAAAGACACTCAATACATTTTTCATAATAGAATGAGGAGAGGGGCACCTGGGTGGCTCGGTCAGTTGAGTGTCTGCCTTCGGCTTAGGTCATGATCCCAGGGTCCTGGGATGGAGCCCTGCCTTGGGCTCCCTGTGCAGCGGGGAGTCGGCTTCCCCTTCTCCCTCTGCCGGAGCCCTGCTTGTGCTCTCTCTCTCAAATAAACAAAATCTTAAAAAAAAAAAATATAACAGAATGAAGAAGACCTTTTTGCACTATGATGCTCTGAATGAGCCCCCCTCCTCCTGAAGGTAATCATCATCCTGATTTTTACACTAATTATTTCATTTTCCTTTGTTCTTTTCCTGCTTTAATATGCATCCATAAACACTAGAGTCTAACTTTGCCTTATTCTTGAATTTCACGTACAGTGAAGCCATACAACATGTATTCTTTCATGTCTGACTCCTTTCACATGACACTATGTTTGTGAGACTGTTCATTCTCTGGTTATTGTTAGTGACTTTTGGCTGAATCCTGCTCAAAGAACACACTCTGTATGTATGACTTCCATTTTTTAAAATTTGCTGAGAAAAACTTTATAGCCTAATTATTTTTCCTTTAATGACTTTTAAATATTCCTGTATGTTTCTGCATATTTTGCAGCTTTCGGGTATGATACGCTAAGTATATCTACTAAGTCATCTGTTAATCACATTGTTCAAATCCATGTATTTACTGATTTGGGGAGCCATTTTTTTCTATCAGTCACAGAAAAGTTCTGTTAAAATGTTCCTCTATGACTGTAGATTTATTTTTACTTGTATTTCTATTAAATTGTTCTCTGTATTTTGAAATCATGCTGTTCAATATACACAATTAGAATGATTAAATAAAACTGAACCTTTTAATGGTTATGAAGTTTTATCTTTAGCAATGCTTTTTACTTGAAAGTCTACTTTGATATTTAGACAGCTATGTGATTTTCATGGTAACATGGGCCAGTTATCCTCTGCAAAATGGTCCCAATTGTCTTATTATTTCTGAAAAGATTTTCTCTTTTCCAGGTCTCTTAACCATTCATGCTTTCCACTTCTTGGTGGGCTACATTCTAGGTAATTTCTTTATATCCATATTCTAATTCATTAATTCTCTCTTCAGCTGTGTCTAATTTCTTCAACCTAATAACTGAATTTTTTAATGTTAATAACCATATTCCCTATTTGTAGAAATTCTACTTAGTCTTCTTCCAATCTGGTCATTCTTTACAATATGTTGTTTCCTGCTTATACTTCCAAGCGTCTTTTTTTTTTTTTTTTTTTTTTTAAAAGCAGCATCACATTGTTTATTTTTAAAAGTGTATTTAATGTACTTATTTTACATTAGGAAGTGGTAAGTCCACTCCCTGCTTCAGTTGCTCTATTTCTCGTGCTGGTGATTTTGTCTGATTTGTGATTTTTTTTTTTTTTAATTTGAGATTTTTGACTGTGAAATGATTTCCCTTAAAACATTATCTGTGGCAATTCGTGGAGGCCTGAGTTAAAATGGTGCTCCTCCAGAGACAATTTCTATTTGGCTTCCACTGTATTGGGAGGCAACCAATCTGGGAGCCCTTTAAATTAAATTCTGGGCATGAGGATTTTTGGACCTCAGAGGGACAATCCAGACAACCTGTACCCATGTCAGTCTTTCTCATGTTTTAGGAGCATTTACATCCTACAGCTCCCTCTCCCTCACTAGTGTGAAGGTAAAGACAGGCAGGTTTTCTTCTTCTCTCTCCCTACCCCGCCCCCAGGTTTATTTCTTTTCTTTTCTTTTAAGATTCTATTTATTTATTTGACAGAGAGAGACAGCCAGAGAGAGAGAGGGAACACAAGCAGGGGGAGTAGGACAGGAAGAGCAGGCTCCCAGCAGAAGAGCCTGATGCGGGGCTTGATCCCATAACGCCGAGATCATGCCCTGAGCTGNGTGCCCTGAGCTGAAGGCGACTGAGCCACCCAGGCGCCCCCTCAGGTTTATTTCTTAATCACAATTACATTGAGCCTATCCCTTATTAGACTTTCTAACATGGAGAACCGGAGGCTTTATCCTCCATCCCTCNATGCCCTGAGCTGAAGGCAGATGCCCAACGACTGAGCCACCCAGGCGCCCCCTCAGGTTTATTTCTTAATCACAATTACATTGAGCCTATCCCTTATTAGACTTTCTAACATGGAGAACCGGAGGCTTTATCCTCCATCCCTCTTGGCCTGGGTGGCCATCAGTTGGGAACTCAATCCCCAAAGCCCAGCAGGAACATTCCAGAACAATCCAGGATTCCTGCTTTCACTTTGTCTTTTGTCTCTATGGTTTCTCTTTTTTTGTGTGTGCCAACTTAGCAATATAAGATTAGAAAGATACTTTATAAACTTTTTATGGCATTTCAATTGGGAGGTTACTCAGAATATATAATCTCCTAAACTCCCTCAAAGAGAAATACTTACAATTCATTTTTATAAAGGTTAAGCTGTGCATTGAAGTTACAATTTTTTTTTTCAGTGACAAACTGCTAATCTCAAAAGCAGGTGACCACTCAAAGATAACTTCATTTTAATTTACATAAAACAGTGCTTTAAAAGGGAAAAAACCCAAAAACTATTCCTGAGAAAAGTAAATAAGTAAAAAATTAGCAGGTAATGCAAAAATTGCAGATAATCAGAAAGGTACATTTGTTTATAGTAAGAATGATGAGTCACAATTTTCTGGACTATGACATTTGTAGACACAGAATTTTGTTCAGGAAAATGTCAGATTCCTTAAATGTTCCCCTGACAATAAAACATTTCCTGATGTGCAACCTTTATTTCTCAAAGTAACCATCTTACGGTTTCTGTCTGAAAAGGTCTTGCAGCCATTGTAGTGATATTTATTATGACCTTAGCCACCCCACCCCAACACAAAAAGTCACTGAAATATCTACCAAAGGCACAGTAGAAATTTCCTTCAATATCTCTATGTAATCAGGTGAGCCTGAAGATGTGGCACATTTGTTTTAAATAATCAAGGGTCCAATGAACATTGAAACAACAGAGTTTGTGGTTGTTATCTACCATCAAATTCTGGAGTATTAACCTTAGTCATTAATAAATAGTGCAAGTCATAAATTCATTCAAATTTAGGTATGTGGCTATCCTCATACAAATGTGGTTCAAAGTACTGGCCCCCAAGGGGCAGGATGTTTAAAATGGAGCTCATGAAATCCTTCTGCTCTCCTGAAACCCTTGCTCCTCAGGGCTCTGGCACAAAATAACTCAAGAGAAATGGTATTTCAGTTGAACAATGGGACTCACTTAGTTTTGCTATTCACAAGTCAGAACACTACTGATTTAAATGGAAAATAGAAAAATTACTTTTAAAAAAGAGACATGGCTTAACTCCCAAACCATCTCACTTTTTGCCAACCCTTTCTTAGATTCTTTCCTCTGTAAGCGGCATTATTCACTCCGAAGCCAGCAGAATTCAATCCCCACACTTCTCCACATTAAAGTTAAAATTACTTTTTATAGACCTGATTCTTGGTGGGAAAATGATTTGTTTACTGAGTGAAGATTAGCTTAAAATAAGTCATCTTATGCTTTCCCTAGAGCAAAGTCATTACTTTTATTGCTTTCTTTGAAAATGCACAGAATTAACTATGTTTCATAGAAAATGTTTTGCAAGCTCTCCAGCAACAGGAACTAAAAAGTGCTTTTATACTTTATGAAACCCTATGTAGCAACAATAAACAAATGGAAAGTGTGGTCTTGCTCTAAAACTGAAGGGGCAGAAGGTGGCTGTTCTCCTCGGCCTAACGCCTTCCTTCCATGCCCCTGCCTCACAGGGACGGTTAGAACACGGGCTTGGGACTTCCAACTGACCTGAGTCTGAATCTTTACATCAGGAAAGCCAACTGCCCTCACCATCCCCAGTTTCCTGGGGATAACAGCATGTGCTCCTCTGAGGCCGCCTGAGAAGACTACACGAATTATCCACGCTCTTAGCTCAGAATTTGGCACACAGAAAATGTTAAATAGTCAATACTTACTACTATTATTCCAAATCCCAGCATTCTTCAAATGACAAAAATAAGCTAAATGTGACTTCTGAACAGCATGATTTGCTAATAGTGAACTTTAAAATCTAATTTCCATCTGTCACAGCACACAGCTATTTTCCTAGAAAAAGCCCTTAAAATCACTCATTTTAAAATTAGTAAAAATACTAATTTTATCACTATTACTTATTTTACTTCAAAATTAAAGTTTTGCTTCTTTCTTATGCCATCTTATGATGCTCCAGTTCTTTTTGCTTTTCTTGTGTTCCCACTCGGAAACACACACTATTTTCTAATAACTCTCTGCCTCTCACAGACGCCCTCCTCGCCTGATGGTCTGGCTCTTCACACTCAGCTGATCTTGCTAAGCTTTGGACAACTCATTTGATTAAAGTTTCTCAAATGTTTATCTCCCCCTTTCCACTCCACCCCCAAAAGACACCCCAGCCCCACAAGGCATGAACCATGGAGTCACTATGGTCCCAGCTACCTAGAAACAAGAGGTGTGCCCTGCGTTAGCCAGAGCTGGTTCAAGGAACAATCTAAGTGTCTGACAAATACTGAGCTTCCTTTTATTGTTACATGTAACATGGAGTGCAGATGAATTTCTTATTCAGAAGAAAGCCAATTTTCATTAATGACACAGAAGCTCTAAAACAACATGCTGAGTGCTGGAAACTTCATCAGTCTAAGAGGATCGAACTTTCAGCAAAAAAGGAAAAAGCACAGAGACAGGTTAGTGAAAGTCCGGATGATGTAAGGATAAGCTGGCATTTCCTTTATGAAGATCAATTATGTCAACACCATCTATCTTCTCTGCCAAATGCTTCATTAATGCTGCAATAGGAGCAAAGACCACGCCGGGCCTGCGTTAAGGACGGCGATGCTGGTGCCTAAGCGAGTTACGTTACTAACGAGGATTTTAGGCACTGATAGTTCTTTTCACTAATAACTGGTTCCTAAGGATTCTACTTAAAAACCTCTAACACAAGTTTAAATTCATTCAGAATTGGGCCAAATGGTCAGCATCTCTTTTGTTGGTATTCACCTTAAAAAATAAGAAATAAAGTCTCTGATCTTTCACAGAAAAAAAAATGAAAAAACCAAAAAGAGAGGGAACAAAAGAAAGAAAACAGAGGGGAGAGGGAGGGAGTTGAGTGTTTTGGAACTCCAGAGCTGTCCTACCTCTGAGCCTGGGCTTGTGTGCCAGGCCGCAGCACTGCTGCGCTCTGAAGTCGCGCACGGCGATCTCACAGCTACTGCCCAGCAGGCGGGGAGCACGCCAGGGCAGGAGCGACAGCACGGAATGGGCCATGGCTACACGTGTGCTTCGTAACTAAGCAGATAATACTTATGTAATCCTGCATTTTAGACTGAAACTTGTATATTATTTGTTTACAGTGTGAAGACAACAGAAGCAACCGAATTTAAATTTTAAAGTTGTAGTCTCATACTTTTCCAATAAAACTATTTAGAAATGTATGTTAAGTATTTATGTTGAACACTAAGATAAATATGTCTAAGAGAATGCTGAAAACCATCATTTATATTTTCAGGGTATAAATTAAATTTTAATGAAATTTTTAAAAGTCCACATATTTGGAAAAAAAACAGATCTAAGGCCTGGTATTTAACTGTAATGTAGAAAATATGTGGAAAATTAATTCCCCATTTAGTTGATATGAAGTAACTTTATATACTGTTGACCCCTGAACAGCACAAGGGTTACGGACACCCACACCCCCGCATAGTCAAAAATCCACATATAACTTTTAACTCCCTCAAAACTTTACTACTAGCCCACTGTTGACTGGAAGCCTTACTGATAACATAGCCAGTCAATTAACACATATTTTGTATGTTATATGTATTTATATACGGTATCCTTACAATAACATAAGCTACAGGAAAGTGAACATTAAGAAATCATAAGAGAATACATTTATAGTACAATACTGTACTTATTATCAAAAAAACCACAAAAATCCACGTATAAGAGGACCTGCGCAGTTGAAATCGGGGTTGTTCAAGGGTCAACTGCATATTCAAAATAGGATAATAAACTTAGGCAACAAAATATATATATAATTAAAAAAACTATTAATTAGGAAAAGTACAGAAAATATAACTAGGAAATTCAGACACAAATCATTTTCTTCCAAGGTTCAGGATGATTAATTTCAACTAATCTGCAGGCATGAATCACATTACGAATCACAGGAGTCAAGACTCGGCTGTCTTTTTTACTGCAGAACGATTAAACTGTCACACCAGCCTGGGGTCCTAAGTGGTTTCCTCACTTTTGTTCTTAAACAAGAAATAGAAGAAGAGAAGCAAAAATCTTCGGCTCATACAATACACATGACTGGAGAAACATGGTCTGTACCTATTCATCATTCTCAGAGTTTAACGAAGGGTAAAAATTTAAAAAAAATTTAGGCGGCCAGAAAAGTGACGATTCAAAATGCTTACAAGAAAATTTGACAGTTACTGATGGAGGATGGCTTATGAAGCAGGGCCGTCTGAGCACCAGGAGCCATAAAGCGGCAATGACGTCATTCAAGAAAAGCTGGACCCCACCTTCTATGAGTCTATGTTAAAGAAAAAATTTATCTCACACTTGCTAAAATGGTAAAGAAGACTTTATTTAGGACTGCCGAGATAGGTGCCAAGACTATCGCAATAAGAGAGATAGATCAGGCTCAACTCCAAATACAAAAAAGACGGCTGGGGATTTATAGCCAATGAGCAGGGGTAGTCACTGAGAGGACACATGGAGTAGGGGGATTCTTGCTAAACTGACCCAGGAATAGTCTTGGTTTGGGAAGGTCAAGGTCATCAGGTATCATGTGGGAGATGGTGGTGGGGAAGGGGATGGGGTGAGGAATCTGACCAGATACCAAGGGTGATCCCATATGGAAGGTAAGGGACTCTCTCTACACTGATGTAGTCAGATTCTTGCTACAGCTAAGCTGTGCTGGTCCAATGAGGAAGTAGGAGGCTGAGGAACCAAGGCTGAAGCCTAGTTGAGGAGAGGGCTTAGGGAAGCCTGACTAAAGTCTGGTCAAAGACAGAGTCCTTGTTATCTGTCAGGCACTGTTCTAGGTGCTGGGCACTGCAGAGAGCAAGACAGACAAGGTCCCTGATCTCACGCAGCTCACAAAGTGTTGTTGTTTGGTTTTTGTATGGAAAGAAAAAGAAATCAAAATGGGGCAAAGGAGAACAACCAACCACAGAAGGAAAGGTGTCAACCGAAGGCATGAGGAAGTGTGGTAATGGCTAGGACAAAAATCCCTCCTCCCCCAAAGAAAGAAGACAGCAACTCAGAATGTCTCTGGCAGTCGGTGCAGAAGGGGGTGCGATGTTCTTTGGAGGGCACCTGCTTAGCTGTTTTCAACACCTGGGAAATTATACAGACTTCTAAGGCCCAGTAGATACGCCTAGTGCTGTTTCTACATGGTGGTGAATGAGGTGAGTCAGAGGACTTACCTGTACAGAAAGGTCAGGAAAGGAGCAGCCGACCACCCTGAACTGCAGTTCTGTGGAAAGGCTATGGCCCACAGTTTGTAACAAATGTGTTCATATTAGTCTTAAGTAAAAATTCTGCAGATGTAAATGGTGGAAAGGAGGTTCTCCAAGGAGAGATCCAGCTGACAGAGTGGCAAGAAGGTCAGCAGGTTGGAGAAGAGAAACTGAAATTTACACGACAAATGTAAATGACAAAGGACCAGTTTCATGGGGAACTCATTTAACTCTCAAGATCCTAGGAATTTTTTTCCATCCTGTGTTTATGTAGTTTTGTTTTCTCTATGTCCTGTTTTTCCTCTGACATTATATAGCCATCAGCCACTTATTTGTGCTTTTTGTGATTCTCATTTCAAAATGCACAGGTGCAGAAGGTTTCCTCGGGAGACAAAGTTGACAGAAAAGTTAAGAAGTGCTACTACCTAAGTGAAATTATTTAGTTTTCCCAACCAGCAATTCAGCAATGCCCTAATAAATGAAGAATTAATTTGCATGAAAATGCTGATAGTTTTTCCTGCCTTTAAGGTAAAAAAGATTAAAATCGCAGCAGAAAGGCTATAGGTTATAAAAGGGGTACAGATTTCAGCAATATAAAATGAAAGATTTCATAACGTTGGATTAGGTTTTGGTTACCGGCTATTCAAGTTTAATTAATAGTTAAGTAGCACATTAAGCATTTAAGTGTTAGTGATTCTTCCCCTCGTTTAAAAAATGTAACAAAAATGGAGTAGGTAAGGAAACAGCAAGAAAAAGATCCTTGGCATACAAACCCCTGAAATTTCAATTGTCAACCTGTAAAAATTAGACATTTTCCCAAAGAGTCTTGCACTTAGAGGCACACCTATTTATGTTTTTGTCAATGAAAAGGACGCTTTTTTGATTATGAATCTGGTTTTGCAGGAAACAAGTCAACACCAAGATCTGTGTTTAGAGTAGCTTTGATACTGAAGATAACTCTTTATTCTAGGATATCTTCAAACTATTTTACAGTGGTAACCCAAACCAAAGTGTGCTCATTCCAAATATTCCTCTTTCAGTCAAGACACAAAGGAAAAAAGGAGGGAAGAATTCCTGAGAACCTACTATATGCCGGGAACCCTGCTAAGCCCTGTTCCACACCTCTTCATTATTCCTCCCAATTCCTCCTGAAGCAGGCATTCCTTCCCCGTTGGTAGTCATGGAAATATTGAGAGAAAACATTCCCACCCTAGGCTCACCCGTTAGTCTTGGAGCTGAGATTAAAATTCACATCCCACTTGAAAGTGTTCTGGTTATTGTTGCAATACATCCAACTGTGATCAATAGGGATTATTTAAAAAAAATTTTAATGATCACTGTCTCGATCTGCTAGGTCTCTCCTGTTATAAACTAAACACAATGTCTTCAACAGTTCAGCCCACACAAAGTACTTGTTTCTTTAAACAGTAATAATCATATCATTGACTCCTAATGAATCAGCAATCAATTAAAACAAACGAACAAAAAACAAGATCTCTCTAATATTATTGTATGCAATTGACTTAAACCCAAGCGTGGTAATAGATACCCATTTCATCTTAATTACTACTGGCCAATCACTGTGACTGTCCAGAGCTTTCAGAATCCCAGGACTGCCATTCAAAGGAGTAACTACTCTGAGGTCTATGTTATCCACAGATTTAATGCTAAGACGGCAGGCCGAGCTAAACCCAGACATTAGCAGCTATCACTGACCAACACTCCCCAGTGCCTTCACTATGCATGTCAGTGTACAAATCAACAGCTTTGATTCCACCTATCCTATTATTCACTTCAAAATCTATAGGATATCACATACTTTTCTAAAGGTGCCTCAATGAATCCCAAATACTGGTCAGTTTAGTCACCTTATTAAAAAATGAAATCAGGTTAGCATGGTCAGATTTGTTTGCTGTGCTTTTCCATGAGCTCACTGGGATGGTCTTTTGACAAGTCCAGAGTTAATCAAATACTAATCTAGGTGTTACTGTAAAGGTATTTTACACATGTCTTTAAAGGCCATAATCAGTTGACTTTAAGTAAAGGGATTATCCTAGATACTCTAGGTGGGCCTGATTCAATCAGTTGAAATGCCTTCTGATGCAACTGAGGCTTTCCTGAGAAAGAATAAATACCGCCTGTGGACGGCAGCTTCCGCCTGTGCCTGAGAATTCCAGCCTGTTCTTCCTGGTCGCCTGCCCTACTGATTTCAGATTTAGCTAGCCAGTCCTCAAATCACATAAGCCTATTTCTTGCAATACATCTCTCTCTCTCTCTCTCTCTCTCTCGCTCTCTTTCCTTCTTTCTCCTTCATGCTCATTCAGGGCTACAGTGTCTAGCATTTTATTTGTGATGGCCTAGTGTACCTTTGCACTACCTTCCTTTCAGAATCTCAATCTCTGGGTATCATACTCTCCTAATTCCTCAGTAATATGGCAATGATAAATTAGGGAATAAAAAGTATGTAAGGTAAAAAAAAAAAAAAAAGAAGAGAAGGACCAAGAGGTTCAGAAGAAAACAGGGTTTCCTCCAGCTGTTTTGAAAGTTTCACGCGGAGTATTACTATTATTAAAGTGGACACGGGAATACGAGTTCAGTACACCAGTCTATGGAAGAAATTCTCTTGTATTTAGAGTAAATTAAACAATTTGTGTTTTTTGATTTGTTAACTTGTGTCATTTAATAACAAGTCTACCTAGTAATTTAAAGATAAAACGAAGTAATAAAAAGAAAACGAAATCAGCACTGTCTGGAGGAAGAACGCCAGAACCGGAATTTTTAATAAACCGGGGAAAGGCAAAGTCCTGTCCACCATCTCAGACTCAACACAGGAATACTGTCAGGGTAAGGGCACAGTAACACTGTCACTCTTTCTTTCAGATCTCGTTCTTCAGAGGTTCAGTTCCGTGTAGACTAGGCTTGAAACTCAAGCGAACAATTCTTGGGTGCTGGTTTTGCTCCTGTCAAAGAATGTGAAAGCTGGTGTGGTTGATGCAAATTTCTTTTGAGATCAAAATGGGTGTATCTTTTTTTTTTTTTAACAGAAAAAAAAAAAAAACCCTACACGTATCTTTATTAAATGGATATATATTTCACACCTGAATCAATCTGTTGACTTCATCCTGCTGCATCTGTGAATGGCGCTCTGCAGTATCTAAGAATGTCGGGATGCGGATCTTGCTCAGAGAAGTTTAAAAATGATGCAATGCCCGATCAATAAAAAAAAAAAATTGTATATTTTCTTATCAAAATGTAACATAAATTAGGTACCAATAATGAAGTAATCTAACTAATAATTTAAAATGTACTCAAATTATATAGTTTGAAAATCTGCATCACATTCTCTAAAATACATTTATTTTATATTAACCAGAACACAGTGTAATTAGTTTACTGTCCTTATCCGAGGGCCAGCATATCTGTGCAGTTTTTGGGTCTGGGTATTCTTTGCACAGCAAATTGTGCAGCTGGAAAGCTTTAACGCTCAATAATGCAGCTGCTATGACCTAGATGTTCGAAGAGAAGAACATTTAAAATGAGCCACCTCCACGATTTGTAGCTGGCTGGTACTATGCTTACTATCACGATGTATAAGGCTTCCAGAAAGCAAAATCAAGCTGTTATTGTCCATGTGGCTCAGCGCTAAGAAACTTGTCTTATAATTACCTGTTAACCTCGCTAATTCTCACTGGTCTCCTACCTTTTTGCCTGTGACAGTTTGCACCATTACATCTAGAATTATATTATAGATTATAAAGCTTTACAGACCAAAGGGCTAGCGTCTCCTTAACACTCTTCATCTGCAATATTCACAGGACATTTTCACATTCATATGCAAAATACATGGTTAACCTCAATTTACGGAGAAAATGCTAAAGCCAACAAAGAGTTTCATTCAATTTTTCTTCATTTTATGGAACAATACTGAAAGAAAAAATATGAACTGAGGGTTCATATGGTTGAATGAAAGAAGGTTTCTTGGGAAATCAATTAGAAGACCAAAATAATTGCTTCTTAATGGAGCTTTCTGGAATAATTACCTGTTTGAAAGATAACTTACCACTGATGCCATTGGATTCCTGCTGTAGGTCACAGTACCAGAGTCGGTTTACTGGATCACATCCCTCCCTTATTGATAATAAGACATAGTGACCATCATCAGACAACTAGGAAGGAAATAAAAACAGTGCAGGGGGCTGATTAGAAAATATCTTTTGTGAAAGCACTGTTAAGCAAAAAATAAAGGTTAACATCAAATGTCATATGGTTACCCCAAATTTATGACTGGCAAAGAAACTTAGGAAAAAAAGATGAACATCAATTTTATTTTACTCTTACAGTTTAAAAAAACATAGTGAAATATTTAAATAGAAAATATCAATAGATACAACTGAATGTCGTGACTCAATGTGATTTTTATTTAAATTTATAGTCTAGGCTTTAACCGAGAATACATGCAATCTGTCATTTTGAATGTCAACATCCCTGACTTTGAAATTTCGTCATGGGTCACATATTTTAAAATTGTTGTAAATGAGTAAGAATTAGCAAAGTGGGCATGACTCAAGGAAATTCATCTGTGGTGCACACTGGTGACATGATACAGTTTCTAGTGAACAACTCTGTGTATCTTTAGTCACCTCTACAACGTGATGTCAAAGATCAAAAACCTGTGCTTCCGTAGATTTCCTTGGTAGTATTAAATACGAGACTCTCAGGTAGCAAAAAAAATTTTAGTAAACTAATATAATAAACAATATATTATGATTTTGAGTTGTCAAAATTGATATAAGTGGTATCAAACACTATATATATGCACACACATATCCTTCTGCAACTATTTTTCATTCAACATAATTTTAAAAAATTAATTGATTTTTTTAATGCTATGCAGTATTCTGATCTAGAAATATACCACAACTGATCCATTTTCCCCACGAATAAATGCTTTATTTCTATTTTCTTCTTACTATAAGCAACACTTCACAAAAATTCTGAACACGTTTATTTGTGGTCTTATCTGTATTTCCGGGTATATAACTAGAAGTAAAATTGCTCAGTGGTAGGATATGCCCATATTCAACCTTTTTAGGTGTTGCCAAATTATCTTACGTGTCACAGTGAATAACAGTTCCTGTTTTTCCACATCCTACTGTGATGGCTAACTTTATGTATCAACTTGGTAGACCACAGTACCCAGATATTTGGTCAAACATTATTCTGGATGTTTCTGTGAAGGTGTTTTTTGGATGACACTGACATTTAAACTGGTGGACTCTTAAAGGTGATTACCCTCCGTAACGTGAGCATGCCTCATCCAACCAGTCCAAAGCCTTAGTAGAAAAACAGTGAGCTTCCCAAGCAAGGAGGAATTCTGCCAGCAGACCGCCTTTGGACTCCAACTGAAACTCTGGATTTCCAGCCTGCCAACCTACCCTTAAGACTTTGGACTTGCCAAGGCTTCATGATCATGTTAGTCAACTTTTTAAAAATAAATCTTTCTCTCTATACACATACACATAACCTGTTGGTTCTGCTTCTCTTGAGAAGCCTCACACACTCACCAACTGTTACTCTTTCATATGTTCATTCCACAAATATTTGCTAAGCAGCCATTATGTGCAAGACATTTAAAGATATATTAGTGAACAAATCAGGAAAAAAATGTTACGTTCTAGTAGAGAAGATAAATATGGAATTAGGTAGCATATTATAAAATGATGAATGTCATGGAGAACAGGTGTAGATAAGGGAGGCAGGATGTGGGAGGGAGGAAATGCACTTTTAAATATGGTAGTCAAGAAGGAAAATGTCTTTCCATTGTCTCCTGCCTTGCATTGCTTCGAGTGAGAAGCCATTTCCTACCATTTTCTCACTAGAGGTAATGTGTATTTTCTCCTCTGGCTGCTCTTAAAATTTTTTAATTATCATCTTAGGTTTTATGGAAATTAATTAATAATGGGCTTTGCTGTAGTAGCCTGAGATTTGTTGAGCATTTTGGAACTGTGGGTTTCTATTTTATCAAATTCCTAACACTTCTGGCCTTTTTCTTCCTATATATTTTTGTATCCTCTCACCCCTACTGTAGGACTTCAAACACATAATATTACATCACTTAGCATTGTCCCACAGGTCAGTGAGGCTGTGTTCATTTTTGTTTCTTTTCTTTTTTTTTTTTTTCTCTTTTTGGTTTATTTTCAGTTGTCCTGTTTTCAAATTCACTGATATTTTTATAGTATCTAAACTGCTATTATGCTCATTTTCATTTTGGATGCCTTATTTTCACATCTAGAAGAATGTTTGGCTCATTTTAATATTATTTCTTTATTCATTATATTAACATTTTCTCAAATCCTTTAAGAATTATTTTATAATGGCTTTTAAAAAGTCCCTGTCTGGTAGTTCTACTACCTGTCATTTCTGAGTCTGTTTCATTGGTTACTATTTCTACTGGTTATAAGTCACATTTTTGTTTTACACATTTAGCAACTTCTTAAAAATTGGATTCTACACATTTTGAATGTTGTCTGGATTTTTTTTACTTGTTTGCATTTGTCTTCCTTTAAAAAGTTTTGAGGCAGTTAATCTGTTAGTGGATCAACCGGATCCATTGGTGGCTTGTGTTCAAGCTTTGCTGGGGAACATCTACAGCCCCACTGGAAACGTGTGGCCTTTCTGGGGTTGCTGGTGAATACCCTGGGTGTTCACAAGGTCTTTCCATTTTGGTTAGAAAGTGGCAGTCTCCCAGGCTTGTTAAACCTCTGGCAGTTGTTGGCTCATAGCTCCCTGGTAGTTGTTAGACTGAATCATGAAGTCTCATCCTGTGCACCTACTATTTAGTGGTCAGCAAAGACACAAAGGGAGACCAAGGCAGAATTCTGGGACTCTTTGTGGTAGTTCCCTCCTTTTGGTACTCTGCCTGCAAATTCCAGTGGCTTCAGTCTTCCTGAATTCTTTGGATACTAAGTTTGACGAGACTGCAATAATCTGTGGGCTCCTCACTCCTTGTGCCAGACCCCAGAAAATATCTCCAGAAAGGCAGAAAGATGGGGCAATCACATGACTTGCTTCTCTTACAGATGATGGCCCAGCAATGCCTGCTCACTGTATCTGCAAATGACTGGTTTATTTTGTGTAATTTTCTGTTTATGGCAGGAGGACTGCTCTAGGACCAGTTACACTGCCAAGGCCAGAGGCAAATACCTGTCATCGTGTTTTTATTTTTTCTAACTCATTTTAATTGGATAATTACATCTTTAAGAGTATATTATTGTGCATGCTTGAAATACACAGATATAAGAATTAAGAATGTAATTAATATGGAATTAATTTAAAAGATGATATCCATGATTAATAAAAAATATAACAATGATATATTTCCTTCCATCTCATTACATAATAAGGTATTTTTACTGTTTCTGTTTTCTATTCCAATAAAACTTCTGTGAATCTCCTGCAGCCTTTGGAGCATGCTTCTTTTCTTTTACGTAGAGATGAAACTGTCAAACATTCACGCTGACTTGCTGCACTGCTCTCATCAAGCCCACATACACTGATTCCTTCTATCAGTGAAATGTGATGACCCCGAGCTGCATGTCATCTAGACAAGAGTGTCTGAGCATGGAATGCCTCAGATTTTACTTCCCAGCAGCAGCAAGTGCTTCGACTTGTAGGAATTAGATTCCAGCTCTCTGACAATGTCCATTCACTTTCTATCTACAGGTTCATTTTGGTAGACCAAAACTGTTTGTCAATCAGGTTCTTTTGCATTTATAAATTAATCATAATGACTATGCATGTCTAAAGTGCCCAGCATCTTTAAACACTTGGCAGCACACTGGATGTCGTAAGTTGGACATCTCTTTCTCAGAAAAGACTGTTTAAAAGCACAGAGATAATCTGTACTTGAGAAACAGAAGTGGGATTCCAAGTAAGTTATAGTTTTATCAAAGATTCTAGAAAGTCCTGTCTAATTTGGCTGCTCTTTCCTGGTGACATTCTTTTCTGAGTTCAGAAGCAGTT
Organism: Ailuropoda melanoleuca; assembly: GCF_002007445.2. Taxonomy (NCBI): domain Eukaryota; kingdom Metazoa; phylum Chordata; class Mammalia; order Carnivora; family Ursidae; genus Ailuropoda; species Ailuropoda melanoleuca. Next base: position 55,650,489 of record NC_048227.1, read on the forward strand.
TCCCTTAACAAACATGAATAGTATTTCGCTGTATGGGTTTTTGCCACAAACTACACATAACATCGAATGCTGCAGCTGTGTTCTCTTTCATCTTTTGCGAGGCTCCTTAGTCTTTTCAAAGATCGTCAAACAGTTTTGGAGAATCCTCATATAAATTTCTGATTTCCATTAATTCTTTTCTCCATGCTCATCCTCATTATATTTCCAAGTTACCTGTCATAATGCTAAGTGAGTCTCTTGAAAATAACATTAGACTTGACTGAGTTTTTAAAATCCAACCTAAGAATCCATATTCCATTTCCATTAATTGTTATTGCTGATGTACTGGCTTCCATGTTCTTAATTTCAAGTATTCTATTCACCTTGTTTTCCCCTTCTTTCCTCTTGGTACTGCATTAATATAAATTTCTTTATGAACACTGTCGCTTCTTTGCCTGCTCTGGAGTTAGAGATATCATATTTCTAGGCTCTTATATGTTTTCCTTAAGCTTTTCATATACGTAGTTAATAAACTCATGTCTAGAATTTAAGTTCCAGCTTATTTTTAATTGATCCTACATGAATAGGATCCTCAAGCAACCTTACAATCATAACTTCATCAAATGTAATGAAAATCAGCCTCATTAATACTTCAGAGTTTTGTTCTCTCATCATTTAAATGAAGATGGAATTTTTATAGCTTAGTGTTTAAAGTCATGCTATATTGATCATAAATGATGTTAATTCAGTTGTAGTGATTCAGCCCATGGAAAAACAGGGCAGTAAAACTCACTGCAAGAACCACGCCAAACCTTTGATGACAGCTATCTCGAGCACGTCTAATGAGTTTTTCTCAGCACTTCTGGCTGGACTAAATATTGTAGCAGTTTATATTTAATCTAAGGCAGGATGTCCCAAGGTACACTGCTGTTGGGATGCCAATTCAGTCTGTCTTTTTCACTATAGCTTCTTCATCACAACCCAGTGATGTTCCATAGCCACCAAGCAAATTTGCTAAATTGGAAACAATTCTGAATTTTCAAATGCTCAAAGTCTCAGATTTCAAAATCATTTATAAGTGTCATTGCTATCCCAAAATATGTAGGTTAGAAATACACCTTCTTCCACTAAAATTGTAACAATGTATATTTATTAACCACAGCTTTGCATTCAGACTATTAAAGGCAATTTTAAAAATGAATTTTGGAAATTGGGAGGAGGAAAGAAAAATACTGTTGATGAGGAGGACACTTGCATCTCAGCAGAAAAAAAGTGACTTTTCTGGGATGCGTGGGTGGCTCAGTTGGTTAAGCATCTGCCTTTGGCTCAGGTCATGATCCCAGGGTCCTGGGATGGAGTCTCCCATGGGGCTCCTTGCTCAGCAGGGAGCCTGCTTCTCCCTCTGCCTGCAGCTTCCCCTGCTTGTGCTCTCTCTCTCTCTGACAAACAAATAAATAAAATCTTTTTTTTGTTTTAAAATGACTTTTCTGAAATCCAGATAAAAAGAAAACATAAACAGGTGAGCCAAGGGCCCCATCAGGCCTTCACAAAATACTATAAATTCCCATTCACAAAATATTATTGTTTTTTCTTTAAACAATATATTAACTAGAATAACTACGTTCTCTGGAAGCAATTAATGTGATTCAAAAGCACTGACCTGTTGCAACAAGGTGGGAATAACAGCAGTCTGACCAATCATAAAAGATGTAATTCTTAAATCTGTGCTTTTCACAGCTTGCTTCTACTTTATGTCTATACTGTTTAAACAAATTTTCCTTAAGTCAAAATGATCTTATTCCATGAAAATCTACCTTTTATGTAAATATTAATTAACCAAAAAATTCTAAGAATTACTGTAAATCAAATATTTACATTTGTGGATATTAAATCCACTAACTGCATTCCAAGCAATACCAACAGGGATGAAAGCTATCATTCTTTTTTTTTTTTTTTAAGATTTTATTTATTTATTTGAGTGAGAGAGAGAGCGAGCATGAGGGGGGAGGTAAAGGGAGAGGGAGAAGCAGGCTCCCCACTGAGCAGGGAGTCTGATGTGGGGCTAGATCTCAAGACCCCAGGATCATGACCTGAGCCTAAGGTAGACACTTAACCAACTGAGGCACCCAGGAGTCCCTTAAAGCTATCATTCTTTGTTTACTCATAAATAACCATTCTTTATCATTTAGCCTTTCATTATCCATAGCCAGGCAAAACTCAACATGCAAAAGCCACCCCAGCCACAGCCCCCTTGCTTCTGCAGTGGATGGGGCTGGAGACTACCATCACCACAATGGCTGGTTTTAAGAGGACATGATTTAACATATGCCATCAAACACAGACGGCCATTATTCGGGGTGTGAGAGCTAAGGCCGTTTATTCACCCAACGTTTACTGAGAGTCGGCTGCCGCTGAACCTGGTTCTGAAACACACAGATCAGTAGGACAGGGCCCTGAAGAGCTCATGCTCAGATGGGAAAGATGGACACACACGTGCACATGGGTGAACACTATAGAACATTAACAGCAAGACGTGCAAAGTATGAAGGGAGTGCAGAGAAGGGCAGCTAACAGGGAGCAGAGGTGGAGGTAGAGTGGGCTCTGAGAAGGCTTTGGGGGAGGGATGGTTCTTAAAGGATTTTAAAAGAGAAGCAGAATTTCTCTCAAATGGTTCCTTGAATTTTGCCTTCTTACAAGTGCTACGGTGGTATAGCCTTCCGGTTCACAGAACTGTGCTGACATACACTTGAGCTACACACATTCACTCTCAAGTGTACAGCCTGCCAATGGACAGCAGTGTATGCGGTGGACACTGTGGTCGGCCGGGTGCCAGGAGCGGGCAGTGCTCGGCTGAGAAGCTCCAGGCCTGTCCTCAGGCTGGAGAGAACCGCCTCTCCCGAAGTCACAAATCCTTTTGGGTTCTTCTCACATGTAATGACTGATTAAGGCAAGGGTATAGAGCCCCCAGTCAGGAAAATGCTGAAGGCCAACCCATGAGAGCTCCCTGTAGGATGGCTGAGGTCTTTGTCATGACTGCATTGCAGTTCAACTCCTTCCTCTCTGCCCTCACTCCCCAGCACAGGCAGAGAGGTTTTGAAAGCACTCCCATCCAACTTCCAGGTCTGCTTTCCACGGAACCTGGCCTGTGACAGCACACAAAGCCATCACAACACCGTGCACACGTGGTGTGTAAACTAGCACAGCCCCTGACCACCATGCTTCCATGCCGTCTCCTGGGCAGGCCCAACAAACAATGCACTTCTCCTAGATCAGAGCTAGAAACGAAACGAGAGTCAGCAGACGCAGAGCCAGGTATCGACCTGATTGCTGATCAGGTCTTCCGTAAGAATGTGGCTCAGGACTGTGACTCGCTTAGGTTGAGAACTCCCAACCTCCCTCATATCTAGCCACTGAGAAGCCCTGATTGAAGAAAACTCCCCCAAAAGGAGGTCAGAGGAGTGTGGAAAGAAGTGCTCCCCTCTAACCTTTGTGGTTTCTCAACTTGGCATATTTTGTGCTACGGGAGAAAACCGTTGTAAGTGCTGGCTTCTGTTTTGAAGAGGGGACCCAGTTAACTGGCTGCCACGCTCACTGACACTTACCAAAAGGGCCTAAGCTATGGGGTTATCAGACTTCATACTTCCATTAAAGAAGCCGCATTAACTCACTAAGAAACTTTAGTTGTGTATACTGTGGTATTAAGCTACACTGAGATAATAACATGAGGAAATCCTTGGAGTATATGTTTTGTACTTTATTCTGTTAGGTTCACCTACGCTGCTCCAACAAACACAAAATTCACATGAATCAGCACATTTAGGATATAACCTCTACAAGCCATCACAGAATTTAAAAGGATAAGCAGCAACAGGAGCACCCCTCAGGGGAATCTAATCCCAAATATGTTTTTTTTTTAAAGATTTTATTTATTTATTTGACAGAGATAGAGACAGCCAGCGAAAGATGGAACACAAGCAGGGGGAGTGGGAGAGGAAGAAGCAGGCTCATAGCAGAGGAGCCTGATGTGGGGCTCGATCCCATAACGCCGGGATAACGCCCTGAGCCGAAGGCAGATGCTTAATGACTGCGCCACCCAGATGCCCCCCAAATATGTTTTTATCAAATGTTTTCAATTAATGCCTCATGTAGGTGTGACAATGATCGATTGAGACCAGTCTGGATCAAGCTGCTCCATATTTACAGGATGTTATCAGGTTTACCATCTGCTCATTTGAGGCCTTTTTTTTTTTTTTTTAAATGAATTTACAGAAATGAGTGTGAAACAGAATAGGACAATACTAGCGGTTTCTCTGGAAAATGGGATCTTTGTAGTTTATTTTAAACAATAAACCTATGTTATTATTATTATTACTAGCATTATAAAAATTTTAAATTCACTGAATTTGGCTATTCTGAACCTTACTACTATACAATAGGACCAGCTGGGCTTTCTAAATGACCTGAATCAACTAACTTTTCTTTATGCATCTCTTGTTAAGAGTAAATGAATAGAAGGTCACTTAATGTTGTAAACTCCCAATCATTTATCCACAAAGGTGTTTTTCTTTTCTTTTCTTTTTTTTTTTTAAAGATTTTATTTATTTGAGAGAGAGAGAGAGTGGGGTGAAAGGCAGAGGGAGAAGCAGACTCCCCGCTGAGCAGGAAGCCCAACGTGGGTTCCATCCCAGGACCCTGGGATCATGACCCGAGCCAAAGGCAGGTGCTTAACCAACGGAGCCACCCAGGTGCCCCTACAAAGGTGTTTTTCAAAACGACAAGGACACATAGCCAATATTTATATATATGTGTGTGTGTATGTGTGTGTGTATAATATGTGGACTTTCATCAAACATATTATTTTTCTTTTTTTAAAAATGATTTTATTTATGGGTATCTGGGTGGCTCAGTCATTAAGCGTTTGCCTCTGGCTCAGGTCATGATCCCATGGTCCTGGGATCGATCTCCAAGACAGGCTCCCTGCTCAGCGGGAAGCTTGTTTCTCCCTCTCCCACTCCCCCTGCTTGTGTTCCCTCTCTTGCTGTCTCTGTCAAAAAATAATAAACCTTAAAAGCAAAAAAACAAACAAAAGAAGATTTTATTTATTGGACAGAGAGAGAACGTGAGCATGAGTCGGGGGGTGGGTGGAGAGACAGAGGGAGAGGGATAAACAGGCTCCTCGCTGCGCAGGAAGCCCAACACGGGACTTGATTCCAGGGCCCTGGGATCATACCTGAGCCAAAAGCAGATGCTTAACCAACTGAGCCACTCAGGTGCCCCAAACATATTATCATTTTCAAAGAACAGCTCATAAGCTATTTTTTGTGAGAGCTACTGAGCCCCAGTCATGTGGTCTTGTGTTAATAACCAAATCTCCAGATACATGAAATTTCTTTGGTACATATAATAATTTCCACTTAGAATCCGATAAGAAGTGAAGAAAGTTTTTTTTTTCCATAATTTGAATCTACATGCACTTTTCCAATTGAGGAAAGTATTCCTTTTACAAATTATGACAAAAGAATTGTGTATATTAAAAAAGTATCCTAAAAAGCAGTGAGACTTAAAATTGTCTGGAATATTAACAAAAGGAATGAAAATGGATTTTAATAGCTTTGGGAGTTAATCATATTCCTCTCAGAGCAGGAAACTTTATCAACTTTATTTCATAGTCTCTTGGATTCCTTTCATAGTAGTAGTGAATCACGACATCATCTTTAACATTAAGTATGTTTCCAAAACTTAATCTAGGAAAACTTTTAAAGGTCAAACTAATCATCTACAGTGATGGCTTCTCACTTACGGGGGTGGTTATGGATTTGTGTAACAATAGGAGTAGCATAGTACACGAGGACAGGGGGAGTCATAAGCTCATGTGACGTGTGTTAACATGAACATCTCCAACAGGTAGTCATTCAGTCAGAGCACGCAGTGTTCCCAAGACAGCGTGGCCCTACAGCAATGGGGGAAACGGAAATCAACCCAAATCCTATGTGATGTGTTCCTTCCTCAGTATACCAGAAACAGATCTGACAGAAGATTCTAGGGGGGAAAACCCCACATTCAAAGTAAAACGAGTCACGTAGGTCTTCACATGACAGGGCTGCCATTGTTGTTTCTCTGGCAGAGCCACTGGGTTGTTTAAGAATCTACTGTTTGTTTTCCTTTCTCCCTCACTGACTGATCAGCAACTCCAACCCTACTACTACCAAAACCTACTCTCTCCTGTCAGGAGCTGTTTCACGTATGCAGAGCGGCACTGCTTTCTAGCTTTACTCGCATTCGGGCCTGTTGTGTGGCTTCCGGACTTTTCTTCCCCACCATGGGCTGGGATTTTCCCTCATGCTAATCAGCATGATGGATATTATCATGCCCTGCGGTGCTGACGAAAGAAGGGACACGGGTGATGAGCCACGGACACGCACAGTCCGGCTGGCAACCCACCCCGGGACTGACAGGACAGCCACTCGGCCGCTGGGAAAGTGTGGGCTCTCCGGCACAGCGCACGGAAACCAAGGCTCACCCGTAACACACGCTCCGTTCCCAAAGCTTGGGGCAGGAGGACAAAGGGTCTTTAAAATGACAGACAAACGGAAACTGCGTCATGAGCCCCTCAGCCCCTCAGCAGTACTGTAACACGTGTATAAACAGAAGAGCTGACTACAACAAGAACATCTTCCAAAGGGCCAGAGCAGGCCGGTCTGTGCTCCCGGGGATCGCCTGGCCCTAGCAGCGGGGTGCAGCCGAGCCAACGGCTTCCTGGGCCCCCGGGGAACAGGTGCATGAAGTGTGCGGACCAGGAAGAGCGCTGCTGAAAGATGACTGCTCCGAGCCCAGCCTTCCAGGAGCGAGGGGCAGGTGAGGCGCAGTTCCCTGAGGGACACCTGGCCGTTACTGTGTTTTGTGAGGCAAAGCTGGGTGCGCACCAGGCCTTGAGGGTCTCCGAGGGCATGAACCTCAGCAGGGGCAGGGGAGGGAACGAAACTAACGCTCACTGTGTGCCCACAGAGTCGAGCATCAGGCAGTGACTTTACATGTTAATATATATGTATAATATATAAATGTCTACACAAATGTACACATACTTGAATGATTAGGGATCACGATGACAGATACAAATGGCTCTGGAGATACATGATATACATTAAGATTAGGATTACCCTTGTAAAAAAGAAGCCCCTTCTCAAGACTTAGTTATGACAGAATTAGGTTCTCAATACAGAATTCAGCTAGACAGTCACAAAAAGGCCGGGCATTTTCTCCTTGAACCTTTCTAAAAGCGCTTGACACATTTTCAGAATCTTCATTCTAGAGCACCCTCTGCTGGGAAAAGTGCTTCAAAATACTTGATTTCCTTGTTTCCCACCCCCTCCCCCGCTCCCAAATGCTCTGGGATTACTTTAAAATACAGGGAATTTTTTTTTTTTGGATCCAGTAGAATCTTCTAAAACATGACAATTTCTATTCTCCCACAATCCTGCTGTCCAGGTAAAGCCTTATAGTCTATGTTAAATAGTTGACACCACTGTCCCTCTAGATAGGTTTCAGTTACCCCAGGGCCATGAGGCAGCTGCAGGGACTGAGGGAGGAGGCCCTGGGCTGGCAAAGAGCAGCGGGGACCAGCACCCGCCCTTCCAGGATGGAGCGACATGGAGGTCGCTTCCCTCAGAACAAGAGACACCTGGAAGGCACCTCCCCCCGGTCATCTTGAAAGGTCCCTGCAGGGAAAGGATGGAAGAGGGGAGCTACTGAGGGAAGGCTGCAGGGAGCAGAAGCCTTGGGAGGCAACACAAATGTGAGCCAGAGAGTTTATTATCCACCGCAGAGAAAAGCACCCAGGTTCCCAGAATGGAGGGGATCTCACTACAAAGGCATGCCCTGCGGGAGCGGGCACCAAGACACCGGTCATGACTGCAAGCACACTGTGGCAACTGCACACCGACAAAGAGCTCCAGAGGGGCGAGAATCCTGTTCCCCTCCTCCAACTCCTCTGCCCTGCACGGCCGCCGGAGAAACTAATCCACGACGAGTCACTGAGGGGAGAGAACTGGACACGCTGGCATTGCTCAGAATGGCCTCACCTGTAAAACGTCAATTCCACTGTGCCAGTCTGATCACCCTCCAGAGTTTCCTCCTGCCTCTTCATATCTCCTCCCTCCTGTTCCCCACCCCCATTCCCGAGCAACCACTGATCTGTCTTGTGCCATTATAGACTAGCCTGCATTTTCCAGAGTGCTCTATAAATAGAATCAAACACTCTGTACTCCTGTGTACTCCTTTCTTCTGGCTTCTTTCAATGAGCGTAATTATTTTGAGATTCATCCCTGTTGTTGAGTCTATCAACAGCTCGTTCCTTTTTACTGCTGAGTAGTATTCTGTTGTAGGGATGTACCACAATCAGTTCATTCATGCCCTTGATGATGGATATTTGGACTGTGCTAGTTTCAGGCTATCTTTAATAAAGTCTTTGTATGGAAAAAAAAACAAAAACAAAAAACAACCACCAAGCAGGGGGTTGAGTACTCCCCATTCCCCTGCTAGTCCCCATGTGCTCACCAAATTTGAGCTGGGCAGAGGGAAAAAGCATGTAAATTGGAGAGACTGATATTTTGCTTTGGACTGCAGTGGATCTTTCATAACAGTTCTAATACCCAAAAACGTCCAGAAAGCTACGGGTTCTGCTGGATGGAAGTTAGTCGTCCTGGGGACAGGTGCTGTCACAGGCAATGACGGAAAAACTAGAGCTGCTTCCTGGTTGTACATGACGGACTGCTCAAGGCAAGAAGACCTGTCCATGCAGGAAGGCAGAGGAGGCATCTATAAAGAGACAGTGTCTAGCATACAAAGGGAAGTCCTCAGTGACCCTGGACTGCAATGGCCCAGAGTGAGGAGAACGGCAGCTTGCCAGAGAAATCCACGCACATCCACACGCTCAGCCAGCCACCCATCCCTCGGGCCCCTCCAAGCACACCCACAAAGCCCGAGCTGCTCCCACATCCAGTAGCTACTTCCTCACCCACGAAGCCTGCGTCAGGGTCGGTGAGATGTTGCGCTAAATCCTCTATCCATAGACTTTCAGAGCCAAGAAAGCTCCAGCGGAAATGAAGGAGAGAGATTTGGAGAGAAGGGGTGCGCCCAAGGCCGCATGGACACGACTAGGATAAAATCTCTGAATTTCTGTTACAGTACACCATCACTGTAACACTAGCTCTCCATTCAGACACTGTGAAAGTGTTGGAGGTATTAACAAAACTGGGTTCAAAATGATGATCCCTAACAAACTACTTGAAAAATACAAGAACAGTGCAGCACACGCATCAGTGCGTGGTTAGGAAGCGACCAACCCCAGCACCTGGTGGGGGGTCACCTGTTGTAACAAGACCACCCAAGTAGCTGGAATACAGCTTCAAGGAAGACTACACCGGTCTGTGCTTAATAGGCCTGCTGGTTTCCTCAGAGACTTCCTCTGTATAATTCACTAATAAGGCTCTGCTCCAACACAAAGTTCCCTAGGACTCACCATATATGTCCCTTTAGTTTCTTAACAGCTTTACCACTTCTGGCAGTACAGATGCATGGCTTCAGTCACTGCCATCCTTTCAACAGTCTTTGCTGCAAGACTTCTTTCCTTTTGACCAGAGAGGCCGAGTGCATGTGGTTAGGAAGACACAGGCTATGGAGTCTAACACACTCAGCAGGCAGTTCCAGCCATGGACTTGCAAGTTAATTAATCTCTCCGGCAGGCATTTAACTTGGTGCATGCAAGGGAATGATCACCTCCTTTTCGAGGCTTTCGTAAAGATTATATCAGACAATTTACATAGAGTGAGCATCTTTTTAATGAATGGTAAAAGGATCACATCAACTACTTAAATCTGTTTTTCTTTTCACTTTCCTAGTAGAGTTGAATATACTTATGTTAAATACATATGTATCTCGACTATATTTTTATCTTATTGTATTTTTCTTTTTTGAGAGAGAGCGAGCAAGCGAGTGGGGGTGG
>NC_048227.1:55660630-55673528 GCF_002007445.2 Ailuropoda melanoleuca
TTTTTTTTTTTTGGATCCAGTAGAATCTTCTAAAACATGACAATTTCTATTCTCCCACAATCCTGCTGTCCAGGTAAAGCCTTATAGTCTATGTTAAATAGTTGACACCACTGTCCCTCTAGATAGGTTTCAGTTACCCCAGGGCCATGAGGCAGCTGCAGGGACTGAGGAAGGAGGCCCTGGGCTGGCAGGTGAGGAGAGCAGCGGGGACCAGCACCCGCCCTTCCAGGATGGAGCGACATGGAGGTCGCTTCCCTCAGAACAAGAGACACCAGGAAGGCACCTCCCCCCGGTCATCTTGAAAGGTCCCTGCAGGGAAAGGATGGAAGAGGGGAGCTACGGAGGGAAGCCTGCAGGGAGCAGAAGCCTTGGGAGGCAACACAAATGTGAGCCAGAGAGTTTATTATCCACCGCAGAGAAGAGCACCCAGGTTCCCAGAATGGAGGGGATCTCACTACAAAGGCATGCCCTGCAGGAGCGGGCACCAAGACACCGGTCATGACTGCAAGCACACTGTGGCAACTGCACACCGACAAAGAGCTCCAGAGGGGCGAGAATCCTGTTCCCCTCCTCCAACTCCTCTGCCCTGCACGGCCGCCGGAGAAACTAATCCACGACGAGTCACTGAGGGGAGAGAACTGGACACGCTGGCATTGCTCAGAATGGCCTCACCTGTAAAACGTCAATTCCACTGTGCCAGTCTGATCACCCTCCAGAGTTTCCTCCTGCCTCTTCATATCTCCTCCCTCCTGTTCCCCACCCCCATTCCCGAGCAACCACTGATCTGTCTTGTGCCATTATAGACTAGCCTGCATTTTCCAGAGTGCTCTATAAATAGAATCAAACACTCTGTACTCCTGTGTACTCCTTTCTTCTGGCTTCTTACACTGAGCGTAATTATTTTGAGATTCATCCCTGTTGTTGAGTCTATCAACAGCTCGTTCCTTTTTACTGCTGAGTAGTATTCTGTTGTAGGGATGTACCACAATCAGTTCATTCATGCCCTTGATGATGGATATTTGGACTGTGCTAGTTTCAGGCTATCTTTAATAAAGTCTTTGTATGGAAAAAAAAACAAAAACAAAAAACAACCACCAAGCAGGGGGTTGAGTACTCCCCATTCCCCTGCTAGTCCCCATGTGCTCACCAAATTTGAGCTGGGCAGAGGGAAAAAGCATGTAAATTGGAGAGACTGATATTTTGCTTTGGACTGCGGTGGATCTTTCATAACAGTTCTAATACCCAAAAACGTCCAGAAAGCTACGGGTTCTGCTGGATGGAAGTTAGTCGTCCTGGGGACAGGTGCTGTCACAGGCAATGACGGAAAAACTAGAGCTGCTTCCTGGTTGTACATGACGGACTGCTCAAGGCAAGAAGACCTGTCCATGCAGGAAGGCAGAGGAGGCATCTATAAAGAGACAGTGTCTAGCATACAAAGGGAAGTCCTCAGTGACCCTGGACTGCAATGGCCCAGAGTGAGGAGAACGGCAGCTTGCCAGAGAAATCCACGCACATCCACACGCTCAGCCAGCCACCCATCCCTCGGGCCCCTCCAAGCACACCCACAAAGCCCGAGCTGCTCCCACATCCAGTAGCTACTTCCTCACCCACGAAGCCTGCGTCAGGGTCGGTGAGATGTTGCGCTAAATCCTCTATCCATAGACTTTCAGAGCCAAAAAAGCCCCAGCGGAAATGAAGGAGAGAGATTTGGAGAGAAGGGGTGCGCCCAAGGCCGCATGGACACGACTAGGATAAAATCTCCGAATTTCTGTTACAGTACACCATCACTGTAACACTAGCTCTCCATTCAGACACTGTGAAAGTGTTGGAGGTATTAACAAAACTGGGTTGAAAATGATGATCCCTAACAAACTACTTGAAAAATACAAGAACAGTGCAGCACACGCATCAGTGCGTGGTTAGGAAGCGACCAACCCCAGCACCTGGTGGGGGGTCACCTGTTGTAACAAGACCACCCAAGTAGCTGGAATACAGCTTCAAGGAAGACTACACCGGTCTGTGCTTAATAGGCCTGCTGGTTTCCTCAGAGACTTCCTCTGTATAATTCACTAATAAGGCTCTGCTCCAACACAAAGTTCCCTAGGACTCACCATATATGTCCCTTTAGTTTCTTAACAGCTTTACCACTTCTGGCAGTACAGATGTATGGCTTCAGTCACTGCCATCCTTTCAACGGTCTTTGCTGCAAGACTTCTTTCCTTTTGACCAGAGAGGCCGAGTGCATGTGGTTAGGAAGACACAGGCTATGGAGTCTAACACACTCAGCAGGCAGTTCCAGCCATGGACTTGCAAGTTAATTAATCTCTCCGGCAGGCATTTAACTTGGTGCATGCAAGGGAATGATCACCTCCTTTTCGAGGCTTTCGTAAAGATTATATCAGACAATTTACATAGAGTGAGCATCTTTTTAATGAATGGTAAAAGGATCACATCAACTACTTAAATCTGTTTTTCTTTTCACTTTCCTAGTAGAGTTGAATATACTTATGTTAAATACATATGTATCTCGACTATATTTTTATCTTATTGTATTTTTCTTTTTTGAGAGAGAGCGAGCAAGCGAGTGGGGGTGGAAGGAGCACAGGGACAGGGAGAGAGAGAATCTCAAGCAAGCTCCACGCCCAGCAAGAAGCCTAACGCGGGGCTTGATCTCAGGACCCTGAGATCATGACCTGAGCCAAAATCAAGAATCGGATGCTTAACTGACTGAGCCACCCAGGCGCCCCTCACTGTATTTTTAAAAACTGGCTGCTGACAATAATGCTGCAGAAACACTGCAAGCACCTGTCGACAGATGAATGAGTAAACCGCGGTGTGTACCCACGATGGGAGGACACGCTGACACACGCTACAGCAGGATGAGCCCGAGGACTTTACGCTACGTCAACAGCCGGTCACAAAAGGACAAGTACTCTATGATGACACCTGTACGAGGCACCCAGAATAGTCCAACACAGCGGGACAGAAAGTAGAAGGATGGTTGCCAGGGAATGGGGGGAGCCAGGGAGATGGGGAGTTATTGCTTAATGTGACAGCTTCAGTTTTGCAAGATGGAAAAGGTTTTGGAGAGGTGTGGTGGTGATGGTGGCACAAAGTGTCAGTGTATTTAATGCCACTTAACTCTGTACCTAAAAATGATTAAACTAGTAAATGTTATGTATATTTTACCACAATTCAGAAGTAAAAACAAACAAACAAACAAACAAAAACCTAACTGCTTCAACCAAACGCTAAGAGAGATCCAAGCAACTTGAGTTGCACACATATTGTAAGATAAAGCTTGTTTCCTTTTAGGCCAATATGCTAAATTATATAATTATTCTGGCATTTATTTTCAGTATCCATGTTACTGTACCAACCAAATACATTTACCTTCATTAAAATAGGTCTGCTATAACGAAATTATTAGCTCTGAAGTATAAAAACGTCTCCAGGAAAGTATGTCTTTGACTTTATGAAGAATCCAAAGGAATAAAATTGATTATTAAATATATTATTTTAGGTTTTCCCTGTCAATACCTTCCCTCCAAAAAGAGAAACACATGATCTAACATTAAAACACTGTCTGGTAACATATTTATCTCCCTCATTGTTTTGCTCAGATGACAGTAAAAATGTGTATCATTTTATAAGCCAACACCTATTATCCATAGTAACCAGAAGACGAAGGTCGGAGAAGAAGCTGAACTAAGAAGAAAACGGTAGAAACAATCTATAAATAGCATCAGAAAAGCCATTAAAAACAAACAGGTGAGAAAAATGACAATAGTAACGACACAAGAAGCTCCTGGGGGGGGGGCTTCAGTGAGAAGGAAAAAGCATGAAGAAAGGACACAGTTTCAGGTCACAGAAGTCCTATAAATTCACTTTTAACACGCTGCATTAAAGTCTGGGAAGTTTTTCTATTAAGGGCCAGAAAGTAAATATTTTCAGCTTTGTGCGCCACGGGGCCTTCTGAGGCAACTACTCAACCCTGCTATGGCGGTCTGAAGGCAGCCCGAGATAACAGGAAACAAATGGTGTGGCTGTGTTCTGATAAAGTTTTATTTACAAATGCTGGCAGCAGGGCAGATGTGGCCTGAAGGCAGGCAGTAGTTTGCCAACCCCTGGCCTAGGGAAACAAAATAAATAAATGTAAGGACAATCTGGAATAAGGTCTATCAATGCACATGAACTAAAATACTGTGGATTCATATTCTGACCCCCAGGGAACCAGACCCATAAGCTCAAGTTCAAATATCAAATGTTCCTTTTTTTTTTTTTTTTTTTTTTTTACNTTTTTTTTTACCAAAGTTCTAAGTGGCTCCATGAGCTAAAGACTTTCGAGTGGATTTCTCATTCCCATTAAAAATGGGCCAACAGCTCACCTATGTTAAAAGATTCACAATGCTTTTCTTTAAAAAATATTTCTTAGTACCCAGAAATGAACAAAAGTTAAATTTTTACTCCAAGCATCTCTAAGTTTTTGCACAGTTGATTTTCAAGATACAGAATAAAATCTGGGCCAGTAACTTCAAAGACTTCAAATACAGTTTGATTATGGTCAAGACCCTCAAGGAATACCTGAATATCTATTAGATGGGGAAATGTCTAAAAATACATGTTTTAATGTAAAAACAAGTGAACAATATGAACGAAGAGGAAAGCTGTGTAAAAAAGGAAAACACATTCTCTCTCCCCACGTTCTCACTTACACAAAATTTTTTGGAAGGATAGTCTTCTCACCTCTGAGATGTAAGATTCTGAATTTCTAAATGTTCATGTTTCGCTTTATGTGATTCTGTACTTCAACTTTTTTTTTTTAACCATAAGCATGTACTACTTTTAGTATTAAATGTTTTATGTTGAGGTTGTAGTTAAAAGGTTTACCACCTTCATTATTAAGAGACAATTTGAATACTGATACTTTTAACAAGAGAATATTCACTCACAGGACCTATCACAACCATAAAGATGACGCAACAAGAGCGTCCATATACACAACCCGTGTGCCATGGTATTTGCGGGCAACCGCACAGTGGTTCCATACCTCGGCTCCACCCATCCACTTAGGCTCATCAGGAAACTCAGCACACAAAACATCTTCTGACTGATCAGTCCCCAGCACATGGTAACAGAGTTTTTGATGGAGATTGGTGGATGTCTCTGTACCTGAAGGAGTTAAAAATGTATACTGAAGTGCGGTTGGCAATTTTAAGAAAATCTATTCCATCCATATTGTACAATGCTAGAAATGTTTAAAAAGTTAATTACCTGGTTGCAGGATACAAAGTTAATATGCAAAGTTAGCTGCTTTCCTGTATACCAGCAATGAAGAAGTGGCATTTGAAATTAAAAACATGCTATCATTAAGGATGTAATATATAGCATGACGACCGCAGTTAGTAATAGTTAATGATACTGTACAAATGCTTAGGTACAAATCTAATGAACTGTGTATAAGACTTCTATGAGAAAAACTACAAAACTGATGAAAGAAATCAAAAAAGAGTTAAATAAATGGAGAGATGCTCCATGTTTATGGACAGGAATACTGGATATTGTCATGTCAATTCTTCCCCACTTGATCTATGGATGCAATTTAATTCCAATAAAAATTCCCAGCAAGTTATTTTGTGGATATTAATGAGCTGATCCTAACATTTACATAGAAAGAGGAAAAAACCCAGAATGGCCAACATAATATTGAAGGAAAAGAACAAAGTTGGAGGACTGGCCCTAACTGACTTCAAGATTTACTGTGAGTAATCAAAATAGTGTGGTATTGGCAAAAGAACAGACAGGTAAATCGATGGAGCAGAGTAGAGAGCCCAGAAAGGGACCTACAGAAACACAGTCAACTGGTCTTCGACAACTGAGCAAAGGCAATCCAGAGGAGCAAAGACGGCCTTTTTAACAAATGGAGCTAGAACAATTGGATATCAACATACAGAAAAATGAATCTAGACACAGACTTTACACCCTTCAAAAAAAATTAGCTCAAAATGGATCAGTGTACACCTATTAGAATGGACCTAAATGTAAATGGAAAACTATAAAATTCCTAAAAGATAGCATATGACAAAATCAGGATGACCCTTGGGTTTGGCAATGACTCTTTAGATACAATGTCAAAGGTATGATCTGTGAAAGAAAGAACTGATAAGCTGGACTTCATTAAAATAAAAAAGTTCTGCTCCGTGAAAGACGCTGTCAAGAGAACAGGACAATTCACAGACTGGGAGAAAATATCTGTAAGAAGACATATCTGATAAAGGACTGTTGTCCAAAATTTACAAAGAACTCTTTAAATTAAAAAAGAAAAGAAAAGAAAAGAAAAGAAAAGAAAAGAAAAGAAAAGAAAAGAAAAGAAAAGAAAAGAAAACAACCCTATTAAAAAATGGGCCAAAGACCCTAACACTAAAGCAGATATACAAGGGCGCCTGGGTGGCTTTATCGGTTAAGCGTCTGACTCTTGATTTTGGCTCAGGTCATGATCTCAGGGTGGTGAGATCAAGCCCTGCAACAGGCTTCGCACGGCTGAGTGTGGAGACTGCTTGGGATTCTCTCTCTCCCTCTCCCTCTGCCCCTCCTCTGTGCGTGTGTGCACTTTCTCTCCTTAAAAAAAAAAAAAAAGGATATGCAGATGGCAAAAAATCATATAAAAAGATGGTCCACATCATCTGTCACCAAGAAAATGCAAATTAATAATACACCAGTGTACACCTATTAGAATGGACAAAATCCAGAACAACAGAAACACCAAATGCCAGTGAGGTGTGGAGCAACGGGAACTCCTACTCGTTGCTGGTGGGAATGCAAACTAGTACTCTGGAAGGCAGTCTTGCAGTTTCTTACAAAACTAAACATATTCTTACAGTACAATCTGGCAATCAGACTTCTTGGTATCTACCCAAAGTATCTGAGAATTTATGTCCACACAAAAACCTGCACACAGATGTTTAGAGCGGCTTTATTTACAACTGCCAAATCTTGGATGCTACCAAGATACCCTTCAATAGGTGAATGGATTACAAAATAGGTGAAAGGATACAGGAACTACGCTATATCCAGACAATGGAATCCTATCGAGCATTAACAAGAAATGGATTATCAAACTATGAAAAGACATGCATATCATCAAGTGAAAGAAGCCAATCTAAAAAGGCTACGTAGTGTATGATTCCAACGACATGACGTTTGGGAAAAGGCAAAGCTATGGAGACAGTCAAGAGAACAGTGGTTGCCGGAGGCTAGTGGACAGGGAGGGTGAGCAGGTGGGACAAAGGATTATGAGGGTGGTCAAACTCTGTACGATACTATAACTGCGGACACACATCATTCTACGTTTGTCTAAACTTGTGGGATATACAACACTAAGAGCGAGCGCGAATGCAAGCTCAGGACTCTGGGTGATTATGACGTGTCAGTGGAGGTTCATCGATTGCCTACTCTGGTGAGGGATGCTGAAAATAGGGGAGGCTCTGCATGTGTGGGGGCAGGGGTTGTACAGGAAATCTCTCTACTTTATGCTCAATTTTGCTGTGAACCTAAAAATGCTATAAAAGGTTAAAAAAAAAAAAAAAAAAAGGAGGGAGAGGGTTTAAGTATTGGTAGGTATCACCCTGGAAGTAATTCACACATATTTGTTGATTTCAGATGTTAGGAGATTGAACTATTTTTTTTTTTTTCATTATAAGAAGGTACTAAGCTTTCAGGACGATGAAAAAGAAGTAAGATAACACTATAATATAAAAGAAAGCTTTACAGCACTTGGTAATTTTCCATGGGTTTTCCGGGAAGCACATGGTCAGAATTGTTTAAACTCATTGGTAAGTTCCTCCATCACACAACCTGAAAGGCTGCTGAGGTCCTCTCGACAAGGGGGCAGCAAATTATAGCCGGGCGAAGATGCTGCCTTTCCGAAATCAATCACAGTAACTAATCTTTACTGTTTTTGCCACTGAAAGCTGAGCCTAAATAACAATTTTCATGTTTTTCACAAATTAATAACATTGTTCTCTAATGAGAAATGGCCAGTGAAATACTTTTTGGGTCTCCCAGAACTTGAAGTAGCCATTTTCTAACTCAGCACCACTCTTACAACACGGGCAGCTAATTCGGTGTATAGAGCACAGAGGTCTTTCTTTAGCCAACAGCCTTGGGGGAAAAAAAAAGCTTACTCTTGAATCAGCTCTTCTTGTAGTTCACTGGTGAATTAAGAAAAAAGTATTGCACTAGTCTAATGCAAAGGCAGCAAAAGCCAACACTGCCAAAAGAGATGAAGAGCATTACAGTCCTTTCTCAGTTCCACTGGGGGAAATCAGAAAAGAAAGCCAGCATATCTAAAGATTAGAACGATACAGCAGGTCATGATAAGGGGACAGCAGATGTGGCAGAAAACACTGGCTTAGCTGTGCTTCTTGCCAGCTCCAGGCCTTGCAACTGAGCCTCTGTACCTCAGCTCCAAACCTCCAACAAAGGGATTGTAAAACCCGCCCATAAAGACCAACCAAGACAACAGAAAAATGCTGCAGGCCATTGTAGAGAGATGGGGCAGCACAGAGAAGATGACTCTTGACAGCTTGCAATAGCAAGGTACAAGGTACGTGGGCCTTTCTCTCTGGAAAGATGAGGAGTGAAGGGGAAAGAAAGAGACCGCTTGAACACAAGAGGACCTTTGTATAACTGAAAAGAAGAACGAAGGCATGTCCTGGAAGTTTACAACGAGAAAAGTGTCAAGATAAATCAACCAAGCAACTTGTAAATTCTAATCAGAGGAAGATATGTGATCACCACAGCAGGAAAATTTTATAATCGCTCAATCTCATTAAACAAATCAGTTTCATGGGGAAAAAAAAAATGCATCTTCTCCATGACCTCTTGGGAGATTTAACATGTTTGTAAAGGACTGGTTGTAATCATGGCCTAGCTTTTGCTGGTTCCTTGTATCTGTTTCTCCAACCCTTGAACAGGGGCTGGCCCCATGACTTGCTTTGGCCAACAGAACATGGCACCATGATGGAGCACCAGTAGCAAGTGTAGACATCGAAGACACTTGTGCCTTCCAACTCTCCCTCTTGGAATTCTACTGAGCTGCCACGCAAACCCAGTGGGCTAGCCTGCTGGACAATCACAGCCAAGGCCCCTGACATGGGAAAGAGCTAAGCCAACATCGGCCAACTGACCCACAGCTGAACACAGACACATGACAGAACTCAGCTAATCTAGAGAACAGCCTGGCCAACCCACAGACTCACAAGCAAAAAAAATATAGTTATTATTCTAAGACACTAAGTTTTGGGCCGCTCTGTCATACAACAATGCTAACTGATACAACACCCTTTGAGGAAACCTGGGTCTACACCAAACAACTTCCACATAGAGTTTAGCATTTCAAGTCATGTGAAGTCACACTTGTATTTCATGAAAAAGACGCTTCACCTGCCATCTTCACTTACCATCACTTTTTCCATCCTGCTGGGGATAGGAGTTGTAGAACATCNCGCTCCCAAATGCTCTGGGATTACTTTAAAATACAGGGAATTTTTTTTTTTTGGATCCAGTAGAATCTTCTAAAACATGACAATTTCTATTCTCCCACAATCCTGCTGTCCAGGTAAAGCCTTATAGTCTATGTTAAATAGTTGACACCACTGTCCCTCNGAAAAAGACGCTTCACCTGCCATCTTCACTTACCATCACTTTTTCCATCCTGCTGGGGATAGGAGTTGTAGAACATCCCCTTCCCATCATGGGTCCATGCCATACAGCTGAACTTGACTCTCTCAAGCACATCTGGAAGCTCTTTGGCACCATCAACTTTCATGAACTTGATCGTCACCCAGTCTGAGCCGCTGGCACTCAGACCATAGGCAAAATATTCACCATCTTCGCTGAAGGCATAGCCTATGGGACACAGGAGAAATTCTCACAGGGTGTACGTGGGGACACAACCCCTAGCCTTGCCCGCTGCCTCCGTGCTGCCTGACACAGTTCTCCACCATACATGCCATGGCAGGAGCAAGGAACGTGTCGCGAGGAACTCTGGGGACTGAGCCCAGGCCTCACAGGAATTCACCTCATGAGCTTTGACAAGTGTCCTTGCCTCTCCAGGTCTTAGTTTCTTCATCTATAAAACGACATATTGGATTATATGACCACTAAGATGCTTCCATTTGTTTATAATCCTATAATTCAATGAGCAGTTCAGTTAAAAGCAGAGCTCATCTCAGACTTTCAGCATATTTTATTTACACTCTAAAGAGCAGGGGAAAAAGAATAAGGAAACTGCTTTTACAGTAATGACTGGATTATGACACATACCATGTAACAGAACTAAATGGAAGCCATTAAGTAATTTTTGGAATGGATTCCAAACTATTTGAAATCACTCTTTACAATCTAATTTTCTGAGTATTGCTGGCACTCAAGGATTAAGGTTGTCCACACCGTCTGACCAGCACAAGCCCANAAGGAGGCCCTGGGCTGGCAGGTGAGGAGAGCAGCGGGGACCAGCACCCGCCCTTCCAGGATGGAGCGACATGGAGGTCGCTTCCCTCAGAACAAGAGACACCAGGAAGGCACCTCCCCCCGGTCATCTTGAAAGGTCCCTGCAGGGAAAGGATGGAAGAGGGGAGCTACGGAGGGAAGCCTGCAGGGAGCAGAAGCCTTGGGAGGCAACACAAATGTGAGCCAGAGAGTTTATTATCCACCGCAGAGAAGAGCACCCAGGTTCCCAGAATGGAGGGGATCTCACTACAAAGGCATGCCCTGCAGGAGCGGGCACCAAGACACCGGTCATGACTGCAAGCACACTGTGGCAACTGCACACCGACAAAGAGCTCCAGAGGGGCGAGAATCCTGTTCCCCTCCTCCAACTCCTCTGCCCTGCACGGCCGCCGGAGAAACTAATCCACGACGAGTCACTGAGGGGAGAGAACTGGACACGCTGGCATTGCTCAGAATGGCCTCACCTGTAAAACGTCAATTCCACTGTGCCAGTCTGATCACCCTCCAGAGTTTCCTCCTGCCTCTTCATATCTCCTCCCTCCTGTTCCCCACCCCCATTCCCGAGCAACCACTGATCTGTCTTGTGCCATTATAGACTAGCCTGCATTTTCCAGAGTGCTCTATAAATAGAATCAAACACTCTGTACTCCTGTGTACTCCTTTCTTCTGGCTTCTTTCAATGAGCGTAATTATTTTGAGATTCATCCCTGTTGTTGAGTCTATCAACAGCTCGTTCCTTTTTACTGCTGAGTAGTATTCTGTTGTAGGGATGTACCACAATCAGTTCATTCATGCCCTTGATGATGGATATTTGGACTGTGCTAGTTTCAGGCTATCTTTAATAAAGTCTTTGTATGGAAAAAAAAACAAAAACAAAAAACAACCACCAAGCAGGGGGTTGAGTACTCCCCATTCCCCTGCTAGTCCCCATGTGCTCACCAAATTTGAGCTGGGCAGAGGGAAAAAGCATGTAAATTGGAGAGACTGATATTTTGCTTTGGACTGCGGTGGATCTTTCATAACAGTTCTAATACCCAAAAACGTCCAGAAAGCTACGGGTTCTGCTGGATGGAAGTTAGTCGTCCTGGGGACAGGTGCTGTCACAGGCAATGACGGAAAAACTAGAGCTGCTTCCTGGTTGTACATGACGGACTGCTCAAGGCAAGAAGACCTGTCCATGCAGGAAGGCAGAGGAGGCATCTATAAAGAGACAGTGTCTAGCATACAAAGGGAAGTCCTCAGTGACCCTGGACTGCAATGGCCCAGAGTGAGGAGAACGGCAGCTTGCCAGAGAAATCCACGCACATCCACACGCTCAGCCAGCCACCCATCCCTCGGGCCCCTCCAAGCACACCCACAAAGCCCGAGCTGCTCCCACATCCAGTAGCTACTTCCTCACCCACGAAGCCTGCGTCAGGGTCGGTGAGATGTTGCGCTAAATCCTCTATCCATAGACTTTCAGAGCCAAAAAAGCCCCAGCGGAAATGAAGGAGAGAGATTTGGAGAGAAGGGGTGCGCCCAAGGCCGCATGGACACGACTAGGATAAAATCTCCGAATTTCTGTTACAGTACACCATCACTGTAACACTAGCTCTCCATTCAGACACTGTGAAAGTGTTGGAGGTATTAACAAAACTGGGTTGAAAATGATGATCCCTAACAAACTACTTGAAAAATACAAGAACAGTGCAGCACACGCATCAGTGCGTGGTTAGGAAGCGACCAACCCCGGCACCTGGTGGGGGGTCACCTGTTGTAACAAGACCACCCAAGTAGCTGGAATACAGCTTCAAGGAAGACTACACCGGTCTGTGCTTAATAGGCCTGCTGGTTTCCTCAGAGACTTCCTCTGTATAATTCACTAATAAGGCTCTGCTCCAACACAAAGTTCCCTAGGACTCACCATATATGTCCCTTTAGTTTCTTAACAGCTTTACCACTTCTGGCAGTACAGATGTATGGCTTCAGTCACTGCCATCCTTTCAACGGTCTTTGCTGCAAGACTTCTTTCCTTTTGACCAGAGAGGCCGAGTGCATGTGGTTAGGAAGACACAGGCTATGGAGTCTAACACACTCAGCAGGCAGTTCCAGCCATGGACTTGCAAGTTAATTAATCTCTCCGGCAGGCATTTAACTTGGTGCATGCAAGGGAATGATCACCTCCTTTTCGAGGCTTTCGTAAAGATTATATCAGACAATTTACATAGAGTGAGCATCTTTTTAATGAATGGTAAAAGGATCACATCAACTACTTAAATCTGTTTTTCTTTTCACTTTCCTAGTAGAGTTGAATATACTTATGTTAAATACATATGTATCTCGACTATATTTTTATCTTATTGTATTTTTCTTTTTTGAGAGAGAGCGAGCAAGCGAGTGGGGGTGG
>NC_048227.1:55674975-55704070 GCF_002007445.2 Ailuropoda melanoleuca
TTCATGAAAAAGACGCTTCACCTGCCATCTTCACTTACCATCACTTTTTCCATCCTGCTGGGGATAGGAGTTGTAGAACATCCCCTTCCCATCATGGGTCCATGCCATACAGCTGAACTTGACTCTCTCAAGCACATCTGGAAGCTCTTTGGCACCATCAACTTTCATGAACTTGATCGTCACCCAGTCTGAGCCGCTGGCACTCAGACCATAGGCAAAATATTCACCATCTTCGCTGAAGGCATAGCCTATGGGACACAGGAGAAATTCTCACAGGGTGTACGTGGGGACACAACCCCTAGCCTTGCCCGCTGCCTCCGTGCTGCCTGACACAGTTCTCCACCATACATGCCATGGCAGGAGCAAGGAACGTGTCGCGAGGAACTCTGGGGACTGAGCCCAGGCCTCACAGGAATTCACCTCATGAGCTTTGACAAGTGTCCTTGCCTCTCCAGGTCTTAGTTTCTTCATCTATAAAACGACATATTGGATTATATGACCACTAAGATGCTTCCATTTGTTTATAATCCTATAATTCAATGAGCAGTTCAGTTAAAAGCAGAGCTCATCTCAGACTTTCAGCATATTTTATTTACACTCTAAAGAGCAGGGGAAAAAGAATAAGGAAACTGCTTTTACAGTAATGACTGGATTATGACACATACCATGTAACAGAACTAAATGGAAGCCATTAAGTAATTTTTGGAATGGATTCCAAACTATTTGAAATCACTCTTTACAATCTAATTTTCTGAGTATTGCTGGCACTCAAGGATTAAGGTTGTCCACACCGTCTGACCAGCACAAGCCCAGGTATATAAAACCTGAGGGTTGCAGTGAAGGCTCACAGAGCGTATTCCAAAAGCAACCACGAAAAAGAAAGAAAAGCAACACCGTCTATGAACTGTTATGCATGTCTAATTCTTTAAGTCCATGAGAGAATGTTTTAATCACTATGGAATGTGTGCTAAGAAATTTTCTATGTTTATATTGGGTTTTATAAATATAAAGTACATATAGATAGCATTTGGTACCAGACGCAGACACTGGAGATTTCCTCTTACGATGTTTGTTAAATGTTACCAGGGGTTGAAAACTATCCTCAGAAACCCAACTATTTTCAGAGGTTTCCTACTGTTTCACATGGAATTTCTGTTAGTGGTAAATAAGTGTAATAGTTCACAAGACCTACTTATTAATCCTTTATAATTCCTATGAAGTATTAAGGCTCATCAGTATATAAATACAGAGAAGAGTTTAGAAGGCAATGCGGAGAAAATACTTCTCACTCTACATAAATTATTTATATATAATTAGAAAATTTTCAGGAAAAATTTAAATAAAAATGTTGATTTGAAATGTATAAAAAAATCACATACTACCAAAAGAATCTGTATATTTACCCATACTGTAACTTCCCTATATCATCTTCAGAAAACTCGAAGACTGAGGCCAGGTCCCACATCTAATTTTCCTTTTCAGCTATCAGGACCCGTACGCTGCAGGCATTCCATTAAAAAGTTACTGGAATGAACTTTCACAGACCTCTTATAATGAAGTTCTTCTGGATGAGTTACCGAAACTTTAATTTTAACAAAGGTCGATGTCCTACACAGGGTGTATTCCTACACAGAACCAGTGTGCTATAGTCATTTACAACCGCGAGCTCAAATTTGTGGGAGAATATTCTTAGCTAGCTGGCTGGCATCTTACTTTCAATACGGATTCCTTTCAACACTAGTTAAAGGACCATTATTTACACACACAGCCTACTTGGGAGGAACAGAGGAAGAACCACTAAATGACTGAGTGGCTTTCTAAAAGGGTCTTCACACAGCGCCGTGGGAACAGGGTCCTTTCGTTCCCCCCTAATCGACTGCAGGACTAGAGTGTTCCAATCACTCAACTCCACAGGGCTGAGTCTTTGCCTGTGCTTTCTCTAAAAAACAGAAGACGCTGTGGGGCAAGTGCTGAGCCAAGTTCACGAAAATCTAGGATCCTAACAAGAGATGATTCTTAGATATACAGTTAATAAACCACAGGACCAGTGAATAGCCAACTTCCTCCTGCAGAACCAGGCTTATGGCACAAACCTGGGGCAGTCTTTATGGCCCGGGGGGGAGGTGATTTAGGAGACATATGGCAACTCCGGGCAAAACTTACTGATTCGGCTTTTAAACTTAACATCTTCAGGGAGCAGGGTATCAAGTTGTCTAATTTCTACAAGATTGTGGTTTTCTACTTTTCATTCTAAAATACATCTAAATTTTAAAACTCTGATCACTTTCTCTCCACCAAGGAAGAGATCTTGTAAATGTTCTTTCCTGTTTTACATTCATAGCTGGAACATTCCTCATAGAGCTTAAATTACTTGTAGAAGATTTCTTTCCGAAACACAGAGAGGTCTCAGGGATGTTAGAAGCAATGATGATGATACTTAAACATCTCAGACGCCCTAGAAGCTAACGTGGGTCCAGTGTGAATTATTCTCCAGTTCTGCTTCATGCCACTAGAACATGGGGCTACTCACGAAATCTAAAGATCCTGTGCAAAAATAAGCTTTCCTGATATTGCATGTGCATCTGTTCTACAATATGGTCCCTCCGGTCTGGTATTTCAGAGGTGAGGGGACTGCACCAACGTCAGCCGCGAGTGAGGGCCCCGGGACTCCTGTGGGCTCAGCCGGGTAGCACTCACCTCGGAGCGCCACTGTGCCATCATCAGACAGTATGTTGGGGTCAAGGAACACTCTGGCTTCACCTTCTAAGGAATCCTGTACATATAATACTCGTTGGTTCTGCAAACCTGTATTGTAAAAATAGAAATACCTGGAGGACAGAGATGGTCTTTATTTAGCCTTGGAGTTTTTCACTTGTGGGGTACAATCAAATATACATAAGCAAAAAAGAAAAAGAAAAACAACATAGAAATGTTCAGTTGCAAACAGGCCATGCCAGGGACATGTGGACTCGGGTGGAAGGCCCCACCACCTCCCTGTAATTAGTTTGGTATCTGAATTGTTTTAAAGTATTGAAATAATTTATTGTAATCCTGCATATTAGCTAAATAGGGACAAATAAAGACTGCTTCATTTGCTAGAACTAAAACGGATAATCAAACAAAGCAGTAACTTTTTCTTTTCAATGGAGAAGAAAGCAGATCTTCTAAAATGAAATGCTGGATCCTTCCCTAGACAGGCTGCTAGGGCTGGGGTCAGCAAATCTGTTCTGTTTTGGGCAAGACTGCAAAATGTTTTAGGCTTTGTGGGCCATACAGTCTCTGTTGCTATTACTCAATTCTATAGCTGTACAAAAACAGCTATGGATCAGATATAAATGAATGGACATATCTGTGTGCCATTTCAATTTTATTCACAAAAACAAGCAGCAGGAAGGGTTAGGCATGTAGATCATACTTTGCTAATCTGTGTGTGTGTGTGTATGTGTGTGTGTGTGTGTATATGTGTGTGTGTATGTGTGTATCTGTGTATGTGTATGTGTGTATGTATGTGTGTGTATGTGTGTATCTGTGTGTGTGCATGCATGTGGGTGTATGTGTGTGTATGTGTGTGTATGTATGTGTATGTGTGTATCTCTGTGTGTGTGTATGTGTGTATCTGTGTGTGTGTGTGTGTGTGTGTGTGTGAGAGAGAGAGAGAGAGAGAGAGAGAGGAGGAGAGGGTCTACGAAATTCTCAAGTAAATTTGTGATGGTGGTTCCACAGAGACTTAAAAAAAAGAACAAGAGATCATGTTTATGTTGGCGTGAAGAGAGAGGAGCGAGAGAGGTGGACGAATAGGTACTCCATCCTGGCCCCTTCCATTCTGGGATAAAGAAATCCATACAATAAAAGCTTTTCTAGTAGTAAAAGCCAAGGAGAATTTTAAAGGGAAACAAATCTCCACTGCTGTCTACAAATCATCCTAGCCCAATTATTAGCCCTAAGACAACAATAATTTCCTACGATCCAGATTTGCTTTTCTAGGAAATACCTCTAAATTTCTTAATCGTGATTTTAAGAATACGGACAATAGACCAAAACCCGTTATTCTCATACTCAAGTGCAGAAATGAACTGATTTCATAATGGATTAATTTTATACACTGATAAGTGATTAAGAATTTGTATTTTAAGACTTAAGAAAGCATTCGATTAGCAAAGTAAAAATAAAGTTAAATAAAAGCAACCTCACATACCGTTTTCCTTTCTTGAAGTGGCAACTATACTTGGGATAGTCATACAGTTCAGTCATTCTCTCTTTGTATAAACCTCTGATAGGACATTGCTCAAGGAATGGCACAGTAATCTTGTTCTGGGCCTCGACGAAAGCCTATACAGAAAATTTTAACGGACAAGCAAGTCAGATATAAGATTGATATGTCAGATATAACATGCCATGTGGAGTGTTATCCACTGATATGTACCCATGAAACCGTATTTTTCCCTCAATAAAAATAACTAGTCCTTACATGGCAAACTTCACCTGGCCTGCTCTCCTATGACACGTGAGCTAATAATAGCTTTTTTAAAGAGTCGGAAAACAAAACCAAAAACCTAACAGAGACCTATATGGCTCACAACATCTAAAATATTTAATACGTGGTCCTTTATAGAAGTTTGCTGACTTTTTCAGAGCGTCAATGGGGAAATGGGCTTTTGTTTTTATTACAATATCACTGTATAGTTGTGCAGCCACTCAGGGGCAGCCTTGTGGAGACCCCAAAGTGTGCAAGAGCACTACCCGACCTCATGATGGAAGGCAATGCCATGTCTACTTTCCAGACATGGGAATGGAGGTCTGCAGTACTGAAGTCAGCTGGTCAAAGTCACACAGTGACTTAGCCATAGCACTTAAGTGGAATTATGATTGGCCCTTGAACACCACGGGTTTGAACCATGCAGGTCCACTTATACGTGGATTTTTTACAGTCCTGTAAATATATTTTCTCTTCCTCATGATTTTCTTTTTTCTTTTAATATATTTTATTTATTTATTTGACAGAGAGTGAGACAGCCAGCGAGAGAGGGAACACAAGCAGGCGGAAGCAGGCTCCCAGGGGAGGAGCCTGATATGGGGCTTGATCCCAGGACTCCGATCACGCCCTGAGCCGAAGGCAGATGCTTAACGACTGTGCCACCTAGGCGCCCCAACTCATGATTTTCTTAATAACTATTTTTTTCTCAGGCTCACCTTATTGTAAGAATACGGTATATAATACATACAACATACAAATACATGTTAATTGACCATCTATGGCTTCCAGGCAACAGTGGGCTATCAGTAGTTAAATCTTGGGGGAGTCAAATGTTGTAAGGGAATTTTCGACCTCGTGGGGGTGGGCCCCTCCATCTTCTACATTGTTCAAGGGTCATGGTAGCAGTGACTGAGGGCTACTCCAGGCCTGGTTCTGGATGCGGGCTGAGCAAAAGCAGACAATCAGGGGAGAAGGGTGGCTGGGGCTCCCATGATTCCCCCCACCCGGGCCAGGCGGGGCTGGACAGGCACACCAGGGTATTGAAGCTTCAGCAAGGACTTAAGGAGGACCTCATGTGTGTCAGTGCTGATCCTGGCATTGCAGACAGATGGGGGACAAGTCTAGGACCAGCTCCCTACCACTGTGGAGTGAACATTCTACCAGGGGACACAAAACACAAGCTGGAAGGTTACAGAGAACAGTTAGTCCCCAGGACACAGGCAGGGTAACCAAGCTCCTCTGCGGCCGAGCTGGCCCTGAGTGCCTGCTGCCGGCCCGGGATGAGGCACGCAGAGAGGCCGAGAGGGGGCACTATAAGCAATCGGACATCACTGTGACAGGTTTGTCACATTCTACAAAAATATCAATCCACATCGGTTTGGAAAATTAATAACCAGTCAATCACCACGCATCCTGGGAAGCACTGGGAAGCAGAACACTTATGTCAGGGAGGGTGGCCAGGAAGGCCCTTCCGAGGAGGTTCTGAATGAAGGTCCGCTAGGGTACAGGGAGCAGCCATGCAGACAGGAAAAGCATGGCAGACCGAGGAAGAGCAAGTTTGGGGTCCTGGGGGGTGGGAGCTTGACAGGCGTGAAGGAGAGGAGGGAGGTCAGCGAGGCTGGGAGTGAGTGACAGGGAGCCAAGACCCGGGCAGGAGCAGATAATGTAGCACCTGGTGAGCAGTTAGGAAGTTTGAATCTTCATTCATAGCTGAAAACAAGCTATGATTGGTAAAGGAGACAGTTACAGATATGGTTATCCTTTTTAGAAAACTACCCTTGCTTTGGATGAAGTATAAGCTAGGGGAGCAAAAGTGGAGGTCAGAAAGGTGGGCCAGTGGTCAGGTGAGAGCTGAGGCCAAGTGAAAGGGTTGGTCTCTAAAAGGAGCAAGAACGACCACTGTAAAGGGATGGGGACAGAGGAAAACGGTCACAGTGCACATTAGTATACAGAACATTCTACTTAGGGCTCCCATCCTGGGATCCCAGCATGCTGAGGGTCTCAGCTGGCCCCCTCTTCTTCCACTGGAGGGGCCTCTGAGAAGGACACCATGCAGGCTTGTTTTCTCTTATTCTTCTGGTTTGTGTTTGTCTGAGGCTGATCTAGGCCTTATCCTGGCTATAGTAGGACCACGGGGGGTCCAAAAGACATAGGGGGCTCAGTTCATTTCCTTTGAAAAAGTGGAACTGTGTTCTTCAATTGCTTCCTCATCTCACGATGCTTCTGTTAGATGTCTCATGACACAACAGAAGCCAGCTCACATGAGAGAAGACACTCTGGCTTTTCTCATTTCAAATGTTCATAAAACTGTGATGCCAGACATAGAAATGCCACTAAATAACGAAACAATTCAAGGATTACTGTGACCAATTTTGTCACCCCCCACCCACAGATGTTAGTCAATTAATTACTCTAAATAGAGCAGTATTTAAAGACTATATCCTTCCAAGTCAAATAGCTACATGTAAAACCAAACAGTGTGCAAATTCCTCAAAGTCTCAAGTTCTTTCTTCATGCACATCTTTATAACTCAGGCAAATCCTTCTCATGTGCAAATTACCTGTAACAGCACTTTGTGGAAATTTAGGGTTCCATGCACTCTCAATATGATTTCCGATATCTTAATCAGGAAAATACCTTCTTGGTCACTTACGGATTAAACAGTCTGGCTTCTTGGTCTCAACATTAGAACAAATCGGGGGAAAGGGAGAAAAGGAGTAAGGGTAGAGAAAAAACTGGAGGACTTCCACGATGATAAAGAAGCAGGGTGAGGAGAATTAGAATTCTCTTCATTGCTCCAAAAGTTTCAGTGTCCACGGTCACACTCCAGAGTGTTGCTAAAGTGACGGGAATCTGGAAGCCCATCAATGACGCCCGCGGCTGAGCCTCTAAAGATCAACAGTTTAGACTGTATCGCTACGGGTGGATCTGAACGTGCCCAAGATCTGCTCAAAACTAAGAAACCCTACTCACGTGTCATTTTGCCCCGAATATCAGGAAGCTCCAGCAGCAAAGCAATGTTTCAGGTATGCACAAGGAGGAAGTTCTAGAAATGTGTTGTAAAGCATCGTGCCTGTAGTTAACAACACTGTACTGTGCACACAAAACCCTGGTCAAAGGGCAGACCCCATCTGAAATGTTCTCACCCTCACGAAAGAAAAGCCACCTGGCAAAGGGTCACTCAGGTGGGAAGCTGGAGATTCCTTTACCCTAACTGTCTTCAGAAAGAATTTCTTCAAGTTGTCCTCATATGACCCGTCCTTTAATCCACAAATACCGCAAGACCTTTCGTAAGTACAATGCACACAGATGAGAAAAATGAAAGCATGTGGTTAGTTACTCATTAACTAGCCATACATACAAAACACCACAATTAATGTAAGATTAAACAGGTGGGTCAGGAATAAAGGTTAGTGCTGCAGGAGAACAAATAAAGGGGAAACTGCTTCCAGGATGGGGCAGGGGTGTGGGGGAGTGGGGCCCGCAGGCATCAAGAGGACCAGAAACCAACTCGGGCACGGCTATCAACCTTCACCTTTCCCAAATAAACAACAAAAGCTATGGATGGTGCTATCCACATCCCACAAAGTTCAAACACACGTGTGTGTGTATAAATATATATACAATGTGTGTGTGTAAATACATATAAACATAAATACATATATATAAATTTATATTTATATAAATTTACATAAATTATATAAATATAAATACATATAAATGAATGACCAGGTTAAAGCAACTTTCAGGGGCTTCTGGAGAAAATGGCTGGTGTCAGAGCAAGACCTGGCAGAAAACCATGGTCCCAGCCCAACAAAGGGCTGAGCGCTTCCTGGAGGCCAGAGGGAGAAGCATCTATGGGTCCCCTGTCACTGCTGGGAGTGTAGCAGAATTCAGAAATGACTAAGGGCAGGGATATGCTTATAAAAACGAAGCCAAGGGGTGGCAAAGCTCCTCCCTGAGGCTGCAGGACCCAGGGCCAGCAGGCCACTCCAGGAGGGCTGGACAGTCCCACAGAAAACTGAAGGCAGGTCATGCCAAGCAGAAAATTAGATGCAGCTGCTTCAAAGGAAACACATCTAGAAGACTACAAAGGAATGGAATAATGTACTTTACGACTAATATGAGGAATGTATTTATTACCAAACAAAAACAAAACGCGAGAGGAAGGGAGAGAAGAGTGTCCCATATTTTCCAGTACTCACTGAATATTTATAAAAATTAGCAGTACCTCAGACAACTAAGGAAATCTTAAATCTCCAGAAGAAAAGCTGGTTTAGGTCAGATTGTAACCACAATGCCATTAACCTCAACTAAGTGAGGTGCCTTTCTCTTCCTGGCCCCACAAACCCATTACTCATTCGCAAAGAGGAGAAACACTGAACTCAAGTGGTGAGAACCCCAAATCCACTGGGCCTACCTTTTAATATTAAAATCCCAGAGCGGGTCCACCTCTTCTGTCTGGGACCGTCTGCCCTCAGGTGACAAAGGGTTGTGCTGAGCTTCCAGCTGCACATGACTAACAGAGCAGGTGGCCTTCCAGAAGCCCAGCCAGGTCTCTCTCCACCTTCTCTACCTGTCCCGTATGTGCAAATCGGTTTGACCTTACAGTCAAGCCTTGTTGTCAAATCTAGTCACTACCAGGGAGTCCACTCAAAGCTGAACTTTAACACCATTTGGCTCAGTCCTTTGGTACACATGCTACTAACCAGAAACCTGGCAAGGACAGAGGGTACCTCAAATCCAAACCTCCCTAAAAACCTGATCACAAAGAAGCTAAATGCATATACATCCTCTCTTGAATAACTATTTTATCAGCGAGGGAATCCAAACTACAATATTTAGAAAACAAGAAAAATGAGGCTATTAAGAAATAAAATTCATGAGATGTGGCAAAACATTTGGAGGTGCTCTTTCTCTTGTTGGTACCTTGGAGGAGGCCCGCTGATAGCATGGGGGAGGGGTGTATGACCTCTGCCGGCCCTCCGAGCACCCCTCCCCTGGACCCAGGGGCTGATCTGGGGCCAGGCAGAACATCCTGCAGGATGAGGCCTGCGCTGGGTCCAAGGCCTTGCTTCATGATTCACACGCACATTGGGGGAGCTGACCTGATCTAGTCCCACAGCACTGATTTCAGGAGTGGATCTGAAGCTAGCCTGGGGGACCGTGTTGGTGCCTGGGTGTACCATGTCCTGAAGGACAGCAATCACACTGCGACAGATGAGGTACGTCTGGCACAGGTGAGGTGCTCTGTATCTGAATAAAAAGGCTGGGTCTGGAAAGTGACCGTTATGTTTTCAGGAAGTTTGTGGCTTACCCTCTCTCTCCATCCATCAGATTTTACCATTTCTGGGCACCAGTAGCTTGCAACACTGTCTGTCCTAGATAATGTTACCTCCGTCTGTATTCTAACTATGCTAACTTCTTTCTACATTCTGTATGTAAGGGAACCCTATTCATTTTATAAGCAGAGTCTTTCCATCAATTCTTCTCTATGGGCCACAGTCAACAAAGGAGTCACGAACCCAGGCAAAGCAACCAGAATCCTTTTTCAGTGACAGAGATGAATGCTGGAAGACAGAAGTTATCTCACTTTATAAGATTTGGGGCTATGAGGATTGAGTAAAACCTAAAGAGGCAAGGCCCATCTTTCCCTATCGCATGGAAGAGGCTACTGGAAAACAAAACAATCAGAGAAAAGCAGATGATCTGAAAGACAAAGAGACAGGCCTCCAGATATATGTGAACTCCTGGATTGAGCTGTGCCTAAACGCACACACACCCTGGCCTCCAGTTATGTGAGCCACTCAACTCCATTTTTTGTATGAGCTAGTATGAGCTGGGCTTCAGGCACTGCTAATCAGAAGTCTTAACATAGTTCTTGCGGGGGTCCTGCAGTCGGCTGAGCAAGGTAAGGTGAGCTGAACACGAGCAGCCCAGAAGAAGAGGACCTGATCAGAAGCTTGCCCAAGTCCTGGCTGGCAAAGCCTGAAAAAAGGTATATCTACATGAATGGTGCCTTATTAGTATATGAGAAAGTGAAATTAAACGAAACATTCAAATCAAGAAGTTTTAAAGTAACAAAAGAAAATAAGAAGAAATTAATGAACCAGAAAATTAAAAAGTATAACTTACAAGTTCTTGAACTGCTTTTTTTTAAAAAAAAGAAAAAAGAAAAAACCAGATTCAACCAAAGCTCTGGCTAAACTAATCAAAGAAAGGGGAGAGATGGTATAGAAACTCAAAATTAGAAGTGACGAAGAAATACAGTCATAGAGTAAATTCAGTAATATAAGAAATATTACAGATAACCCCCTGCTGGTAAATTTTAGAATCATGACGATATGGGCAACTTTCTAGGAAATACAAAGGACTAAAACTGATCCAAAAAGAAAGAAAGAAGATTTGAACAAGGCAATAACCATGAAAGAGGAAAAGAGACCAAGAATTAATTGCAACAGAAGAATTTGTCCCTAACAGCTATAAATTATCACACAGATAATTTCCATGCTATTTAAACTGCTCTATAATGAAGGCAATGGCAAGCATCTATTAAGCACTTACTTGAGTTTACCACTTTGCTGCATGGTTCAAAAACATAATCACTTAATTTTCACCACAACCATACAGAGTAGTTTTCTCCAAATTGTAAATCAGAAAACTGAAGTTCAGAGCTGTTAAAAAAATATGACCAATGTCACACTGGATGAAATTGTAGCATAAAGATTCAAACCTGTTTTTCCTACCTCTGAAGCTGCTCATTAAATGACCCTACACTATTGCCTTCCCATGAATAAACAGGTTCTAAGATCTCTACAGGTTCTCATTAGTTGCTGGGGGGCAGGGGGAGGGGGAATAGGGTAGAAAGAAAATTCTAGAAAACAGACAAGTTAGGAAGCTACCGAAATGTCTAGCACAGTGGGAACACCCGCCTTAACCAGAGCAGTGTCAGCAGAAATTTAAAAAAAAAAAAAGAGAGAGAGAGAGAAAGGCGTGAGATTTTACAGAGGCAGAACTGAAACTGCCAAGAATCACGTGCATGATTAGACAGCTGACTGGAACGGCCACAGTGCTGTACAATGTTATATAGGAGAGGCCCAGATGTCTCTATTCTAATGTGTGCCTTGGTTTCTCCTAATGAAAAAAAGTAAGAACCACAAACACTGCCCCTCCAATTTATAAAGATGCTATAAACAACAGCGAGGCATCTACCAGAACTTCGGCTCCTTGGGAGTGGACCCCATATACATCAAAGGCGTTCTAAGGCAGTCTTCCCAAGCTTTCTGGACCTTAGTTATCTGGTGAAGTGTTTGGGAAACAGATTTCTACAGAAATCAGATGCTCCAGGATTACAGCTTGGGCACTTGTATTTTACTACGTGCCCAAGGATGGTGATTGTTATGACTAAGTGCTTTTTCCCTGGACACGGCAGTGTAGGGTGGTGAATGGATTTAGACACCTAAGTTTGGGGGGAAAAAAGAGAGGCTGGGAGAAGTCCGAGTTACTTCAGTTCTTCAGCTGTTAGCTCTTTACGATGGTTTTCCCAAACACCCCGTGTCTGATACCAGCACTTCTCGTGGCAACACAGCAGACGATGAAGACCAAAGCCAAGTTAACTGCCCACAGGGAAGGTATCAGTGTTAAATGTATTTAAGCGCTTTAAAGCATTTCATCAGTGGTCTGGGGTCTGCTTTTCTAAAATGGAGCTTTCCCTGATGGTGAACACAGGACGCCAGCGTCCCAGACTCTACTCAAGATGTCTCTCAGCCTCCTTTCAGTACTGACCTCCAGCAGCTCAGAGGTTAAGTGGATTGCCCACCCCCAGATCACTAGTTCACCTGGGCTAGCATGTAAATTCCATGCCCACAGGGGCCACATCTCTCGTGTGTAGGACAACAGATCTGTTCCTACCCCCGGTTTAACCTAATGCTTGCTGCAGTGGGCACATAGGTCAACGGAGGCTAGGGGAGGAAAGCCAGGTGACAAACACACCTGGAGAGGGAAGACAGGATGAAACCAGCAGACCTGTGGCATTTGGGATAGCCAGCATCCCTCCTCCCTTGCCAGTGTCCTCCCTTCTTAGTCGACAGTAACTCCAGGTAGCTTTCTGACGCTACAGAAGCCAAAGAAGGGCCCTAGGGCTTCTACCAAACTTCTTATGGCCACAGTTCAGCCAAGGAATGACTGACCACACATCTAGAGTTCGGCCAATCAAAACTCCCTCTTCTAGGACAGTCACAAAACAGGGACAGAGGGTTGAATGAGTGAAGATCACTGATGCCATTAGCAGTGCTGGGTGAAAAGTGGAAATTCCTGCCACAGAGCCCTAGAACTATCTGGTTCCTGCCTTTTCCAAACCTAGCCCTTCAGTCCATCCCTGGAGCGGTCCTCATCCTTGCCATAAATTCCCTATTTGCTGCCGTTGGCCAGAATCCATTCTGCTGGTTGTATCAAAACCCTGATCACAGAAGGCACGGAGGGAGAGAGAGAAAAAGAAAAAGAAAAGGTCCAGCAGCACTTAGAAAAGAGTCCAGTACTAGCAACTTCCTCAGACTTTTTTTTTTAGAAAGCGGGGGTGGGGGGGCAGAGGGAGAGAGAATCTTAAGCAGGTTTCCTGACCAGCATGGAGCCCAACATGGAGCTCAATCTCATGACCCTGAGATCATGACTGGAGCCAAAATCAAGAGTCAGACGCTCAACTGACTGAGCCACCCACGTGCCCCATTTCCTCATACACAGATCAAAAGAAGTTGTTCCCTACTTACATATTTCAATTGTGGATTTACGCGAAGCATGTTTACAAACTACGATACGTGTAAATATTTCCAAAGGAGGTGGTGAGATATTTAAGACCTTACGAGTCTTGGAGACTGAGATAATATGTGGTAATATATTTACCTAAGGCACTTCCTGTTTCCACTCAAGAATGGACAGCATAGTAGTAATTCTGAATCCAGGTCCTTACATGAAACATTAATGAATGCGTGGAAGGGCGTTTTACAGGCCAGCCTTGCCAGTGGAGTTCACAAGGCCCCAATTAAAAGGGGTTCTACCAAACAGCTTCAAGGTAATCTTCGCCCTTTGTTGAATTGTCATGCTTTAGAACACAGAAGCCTAGAGGTCACAGTTCCATGGAAAAACACCAGTGCCCAGAACGTAAGCACATTTATCTGAAAAACGTAGGCTTCAAAAGGAAAATCCTGCTTAGTTTTCTGGATGAAAATAGAAGAAAATAGAAGAGTCTTTAAGTTCGACGTTGTGACTAAGGAGTTGAAACACTCGAGTCTGAGGGTCTAGATCTCAAGACCTTTGAGCAGCAGTGACCCACGCTGTGCCATCTTTGTACAGACCTCTGCTGTGTATGGAAAGTGAATTCTGTGCATTTTCTGAGTTGAATGTTATTAAAACCTTGGAAGCCAGATGAACTGATGACGATTATACTCATTTCATAGATGAATAAAATGAACCCAGGCTAGGTAGACTGCCATGATCATAGCAGAAGAAAATGGAAGCACAAGAGCTCTGATGTCTGCATTGACTTCCAGTCCCATTTGGCAAATATCCTCTGCCCCCACACTCTCTCCCAACAGAAGGGTCATGAAGAATGCCTGCAAGCCCACAGTATGAAGCAACTAGCCACAAAGAGAATATTCAAAGTCTTCAAAGAACACCATAAACTCAAACCAGTCTTTTATACTTTCAATTAATTTCCAGTAAACTTTATCTGCTGTCTTTTGGCTCAGAGACATTGAACTAGCCCTTCACAGCACTGGAAGTCCTGGGAACAGGCTTCCACTCTGCTGGCTCTGCAGCCTGACGGCACGGTGGCCTGATGCAGCAAAGCAGCTGGACGGATGAATCTTGCTCACCTAGCTCCAAGCTCGTTCTTCCACAGGCTGGCTCTGGGTCCATACTAGGAAAAGCACAGTGCCTAGGGAGATCGAGGCCAGACTGCTACCAAAACAGAGCAGAAACTCCTCACACTACATGCTTTTCGGGTTAACCTTTAACAATGAAAACAAAGCAAGCAGACAAGAAAAGGGACCTCACAATAGGCAGGAAGGATGCCTGAAAGCAGGTGTTGACCTCCCTAAACTTTGTTCTCCACTGACCTCTGTGACACTAAAACACCTACAGTGAAATTCTAGACTACCTCAATATCCTAGAGATGATCAGAAGTCCTTTAAGATTCAAATCTTGCCTGCCAGGGAAGAAAATAGTGCAAGGACAGGGGAAGAGAAAGGTGACATGCCCAGCTTTCTTACTCTGGAAGCCTGAAGGACTCCTGCTCTCCTCCCTACTTTTCCTAGCCCCTTATCAGCAGGTGTAATGAGTTAGCTACTGGCAACCCTTCAGCCCAATGGGAGAACGGAAAGGAAGAGCAAATAATGTCCCAGAAAAGAAGGCCTATGTTGCGTATTCCTTTGATCCTCTCTGAAACAGATGGTAATTGTATTTCATTTTATCAGAAGGCATGAATATAAATAAAAGCAACTCTTTTCTTGTTGTTGTTGCTGGTTCTTACTAGCGTTCTTCTCTTATGATCCACCAAGGAAATGGAGCTGTTGTTACTCTCATTTTGCCTTGGGCAGCTCTCAGGGAGAAAAAAAATTAGTCATTAGGTATATGCACTGATATTCTACACTTAGTTACTCCTGTAGCAAAGTCCCAGGACAGAGTTTCTCTGAAAGTCAGATCTGACAATTAGTTACAATTAAGATAGCTATCCCTTGAAAGATAGAAATTCTTCCTTTCTCTGTGTATCTCCCCTTCAGTAACTCAGTAACAACTTCTAGAATATGCAACTAAGAAGTTGGAGCCACAAAACATGGAGTGAGACCAAAAGACTCAGGAGCTTACAAGGACATTGCTTCTATCTGGACGTTGGGGCTGCAAAAGCAAGCCCAGTGAGGTAAAGAGAGGAAGTTACCACTATCGGGAAGGGGAGGAAATGGCATGGTGTGGACTGACAGCACCACAGCGGGTGGAGAGGCCAGGACAAATATTCACTCCTCACAGTGAGACCACCATCTCAGCCACGAAAGCAATGGGAGCAGAGTCTGGGGGCCTGAGAGGCAATACAGGGCCAAGTGGCAGAGCAGTCCCCTGGCCAGGACACACACACATCTCCATGACTCCCCCAGATGTGTGATCCACATGCACAGTGAACAACACAGGGTTGGGAAGTTTCTGGATTTGACAAGTGGGTCATGGCTGCTCATGATGGAGGCTGGTCTGTACTGACAGGAAATGTTCCTGGGCGTGGTGACAAGGGAAGGTGGCTCAGCTACATCAAGAGGCATGGAGAGTGGCTTGTGGACAGGCAGAGGAAGAGAGGGAGACAGCCCATGAGAAGATCTGAAATAACATCTGACCAGGGCACCTCCCAAGGGGTCAGGACACCAAAGAGAGGAACAAAGAGGTCGCAAAAAGCTACGGCAGTGTCTGGGGTTTGGGGATTGCTTGTTTGCCACCAGAAACGAGAAAGAAATTTAGAAAGTTAAAACATGAGGATGCCAGCACAGGCACATTAGTGTCAGTGGATGAAGGACGGGGGAGCGGGGACTTGCTATTAGACGGAAGGCTCAAATTAACCTCAGTGTCAAAACACTGGCGTCCAAACCGCCTCCCACGATGTGCGTGGAACACGCCGGAAATGCCTGTTTAAAGGAGTATGAGCTCACTGCCTTTTGGGACCTGCTTATTTAGCCCTCAGATCATTTTTAATGACTGCAAACCTCCCTCTCTAGCACTCCATGCTGAAAACTTCCAAGGTGACCCTGGTGTTCCACTTACGCCAGTGAGATGTCACCGTGGTTCAGATGCTTCAAGAGTCATGCCTAGGTCTCTAAGTACTTTCAGCCCACAGCTTTCCCTTTATCTGATTTTTGTTGTTGAGTTCCTCTTTCCATATAGATTCTCTTACGCTCATTTTTACAAAGGCCATTTTTAAAGTTGTAATCATTTGGAGCACTGGAATTCTGTGTTCTCCCCCCACTTAGTACTCCATCGTCAGCACTTTCTCAGGTTAGTAAGCAACCTTGACAGCCAGCATTTTAATAGATGCGTCGACTACCTCACGGAGCAGATTCCACAGATTCTGCTCAAATGCTAACTTGTCACCAAGAGAAATAGCACCCCAAGCTGACACTTGGAGATCTCCATATTTCCGAAATGGCATTATTACTCTCCCAGGAGGGGTGAAATCTCTTTTCCATTCCCAAGTGTTTGGTTTTTGTTGCTATCAAATGGGTTAATTTCTCATTATCAATGATATGAGGGTTAACAGTTTTGTACTTTGTACATATTATTTTGTACACACTCCACTGAATCAGTAATAAGTTTTCATTTGTTTACCTTAGGTTTTCTAGACACGTGATCATATA
This sequence comes from Ailuropoda melanoleuca, assembly GCF_002007445.2. Lineage (NCBI taxonomy): Eukaryota > Metazoa > Chordata > Mammalia > Carnivora > Ursidae > Ailuropoda > Ailuropoda melanoleuca. The sequence continues at coordinate 55,691,836 of NC_048227.1, forward strand.
ATCTATAGTTAATGATAATTTTATTTTCTTTTCTCCAAATTTTGGTTCATGTTTTACTGTACTGGTCAAAGCTTTGTAAACATATAAAAATAGTAGTGATGGGGACATTTTAGCCTAGTGATTAAGTTGTTGTTTTTGAATGAGATGTTATCTTGATAAAGCACTGTTATTTCCACTTTACTTTTAAATTTCCTTTAATTTCTTTTTGATATTAATTAGAATTATATAGCTTTATTTAATCCATGTTTATATTAATATTAAACTCTTCAATTCCTGTGATAAATTCTGCTTTCTTTTAAATCTACTAACATCTATGTTCTTTAATCTCTATTCACATGAAACATTGGTCTATATATCTTCATTGCCCAATACATAGCCACTAGCCACATGTGGCGTCTGAGCACCTGAAGTGTGGCTGCTCTGAACGGATACGTGCAATAAGTGTAAAATACACAACTGCATTTCAAAAACTTAGCCTCGAAAAAAAAGTAAAATATTTTAATAATATTTTATACTGATCACCTTTTATATTTTGACAATACTAATTACATAAAATATAGTACTATATAATTAATTCCAACTGTTTCTTTTTACTTTTTAAAATGTGCTACTAGAAAAATTTGAATTATGTATGTGGCTGGTACCATTTATCTACTGGGCAGCACTGATCTGTTTCCTCTTTACAAAGTATCTCTCAAGTTCTCATGTCAAGGTTGGATATACTTCAGAGAATCACCTGAGTTGTGCAGGATCTTCGACAATCTGGAACACTTGCTCTAAAATGGGATTATATGGCCCCTAACAGCTTGAAAGGATTCATCTAGATTCAACACCTTCCTACCCTGGTTTTTGAGAACTTTTTAAGCTACAGGTCTGCTCTGATATTCTTTTATAAAGGATAAAGCCTTAAATGCCAGCCACTGTCAGAAATGGATAACCCATATTAAATACTAGATTAAATCAAAGACCTACTGATAGCATTTCAGATTTTAGTATAAAAGAACTACACATGTTCTTTATTTCCTGTCTGGTTTTTATTGAAAAGGCAGCCTTAGGGGCACCTGAGTGGCTCAGTTGGTTAAGCATCTGCCTTCAGCTCAGGTCATGATCCCAAGATCCTGGGATCCAGCCCCGCATCAGGCTCCCTGCTCCACGGGGAACCTGGCTCTCCCGCTCCCTCTGCTTCTACCTGCTGCTCCCCTTGCTTGTGCTCTCTGTCATATAAATAAATAAAATCTTAAAAAAAAAAAAAAAAGAAAAAGAAAAAGCAGCTTTTTCTTTGTTCTGGAGGCTATGTGAAGGTGCTCCTCTTTACACCAAGGTATGACTAATACACCTTTGTGTATGTGTGTATAACTATGAGCAGAAAATGTTCATGTTGCTCTTCTGCTCACTGGAAAAGCACACCCTACCTTTTCAGTCTGAGACCCAAATTTAACTCCTTAGAAACCACATGATATACTATTTGTCAATAACGAACCTGTCTGGGGAGGGGCGAGAAGAATGTGTAGGAAGACTGCAGAGGGGAGGCAAAAGCTGCAAAGCCCCTCTGACACCTGAGCGAAGCTGTCTGCACAAGTTGGCCTGGGCATGGGGGCCAGCCAATGGTCCTCGCAGAAGGACCTCGAAGTCCCCTGGCAAGCAAAGACATGAATATGTCCCTACAGCTTGCATTCCCAAAGCTATAACACCTGGAGTCTTTTTTCTTTTATTTTTAAATGTAAAATTGATAACAACTTGGGCCACCTGGATGCCACTCCTGGCTCCACACCTACAAGCCCAGTGACCTTGGACATGTTACTTAATCATTCAGTAGCTCAATTTCTTCATCTGTAAAATGGAGAAAATAAAAAGATTTTAGACTTTGAGAATAAGATGAAATAGGGTATGCAAAGCTACCAATGAAGCCTGGCACACAGTAAGCATCCAGTAAACGTATACCATGAAAATAATAGTGCATACTCACTAGCTGCCATCACATGTGGACTGTAAGATCACTAGCAAAGTTTTATCTACTAATAAGTGACTTGTCAACCATGGGACCAGCCAGTGTCAATTAAGGAACAGCAAAGTTTATATGTTATGTTCATTAATACATAAACTAAAACTGGGTCATTCTGACATTGCTGAATCCCTCAATCACCATCTAAGCCTGAAGAAATCCAGGTTGTACCCAAAACCCCAGACAAAGTAATTATCACAGAGACGGTCCTTGGGGACAGTTTTCTAGGAGATGCACAGGAAGTTCACTCCCTTCCCTACTGCTTCCCATTGTTTAGATCCTGCAGCTGCCTGTGACTCTCCATCTCCGGCTCAATCCCTATCTCAGCTCAAGCTACTGCTCAGGGATCTAGGTCATTCATGGCACGGTCGAGGTGAGGAGGCAGCCCCACACCTGCTCCCTGCACCTCCTAGCCTTCTGTGCAGAGCTAGAGCCTTCGCCCGCTGGAGATCCCCATCTGTTTCTCGTTTTAGAATCTCTACCCATCCATGTCTATAACCAATGCTTCATGAAAACCCAAATACCAATCATTCTCACCCAGGAGAACTTTGTCTTTCTTAAAAAGTCAGGAAAGGGAGATAAGAAGGGTTAAAAGTATTAAGGAACACCACTAGAAAATCTCAAAATGGTGGTGTGCTTATTTTAAGGACAAAAGGTAGGGAAGAAGTTGTAGGACAGACATGCTAGGAAGAACAGGAGAGGGTGACAGAAAGGGAGTGTATTTAACACTGCTTTTTAAAAAATGGGAAATGTCCTCTGGGATTCTAAAGAAGCTCACATAAATTTCTGGAACAGTGAGCATATTAGAAACAGTATACATATTCCCATGTACTACGTAATATGTAAATATAGCTACAAAAAGCATCAAGGAACTTGAGATGGATTGGAGAAATGTGATCCCCTTACCCAAGCAAACTCATTAACCACATACAGTAAATGTAAGGATGAGTCCTAAATGACAAGTCCTGGGCACTCCAAGGAGAACGGAATATCTGTACAACAGAGCACTCGGGGGCAACTTCATTAATGAAATGAGACTTCAGCTCAAAATACTGTGTGTTTTGGGGCACCTGGGTGGCTCAGCTGGTTAAGCGGCCGACTCTTGATTTTGGCTTAGATCATGATCTCAAGGTCCTGGGATCGAGCCCCACATCAGGCCCTACACTGAGCAGGAAGTTTGCTTGCGGATTCTCTTTCCCCCCCTCTCTCTGTCCCTCCCCCCACTCATGTGCTCTCACTTGTGCTCTCTCTCTTAAATAAATAAATCTTTAAAAAAAAATATTGTGTTTCTCCAAAAGAATAGGAAAGCTTTGTATTTTTAGACAGAAAATTCTCATCTCCACCCCCTTACTTCTATAAAATATAAGAATGTTCTTATATTTACAATTTGGTTTTTGTTTTATTGTTGTTGCATTAAAATCAATAAGGAATCCAAGACCAGCATTCACTTTTTAAGACCTGATATTTGTTCAATATATAGGTGACCCTTGAATAACACACGTTTGAACTGTGTGGGTCCACTTAATACATAAGCTTTTTACAGCACAGAACTCTAAATGTATTTTCTCTTCCTTATGATCCTCTTAATACCATTTTCTTTTCTCTAGTTTCCTCTATTTTAAGAATACAATACACAATACACAGCACATACGAAATGTGTGTTGACTGTTCATGTTATTGGTAAGACTTCTTGGCAACAGTAGACTATTAGTAGTTAACTTTTTGGAGACTCAAAAGTTACCACTGGATTTTCAGCTACGTAGGGGGGTTAATACCCCTAATCCCCAGGTTGTTCAAGGACCAACTTTATAGGATTTCTTTTTCCTTTGGAAAAAATGTTTTAGGCAACTCTCCCTTCACATTATTTTATGTTTTCATTTTTACTCAGTAACAATCAGTTTTCTTTCTTTCTCATATTTTCATTTCAAACACTTGGTACATCAGTGTCACCATAAACCGTAAACATTATTGCAAACATTTTATTTTCTCTGGGACCAAACCGCTCTCATCTTTCTCCCATGAATCGTTTGACAAGAAGTGGTAGCAGCAACAGCTTCAGTCGCCACCCCCGGCAGAAAACACGGAAAGACACCAGGAAGGAAAAGCCACAGCTGCCGATTGGCTAGGGTTTGGCGTCAGGTACTAAGACCACCTTATCTTTAATTATAAGCCCCAATTACCTTTGTCTGCTCGCTGTCTGGGTCTTCAAGCCAAGCATAAGGGTCATAAATTTTATGTCCATGATAATCTTGCACCTGCAACAGACAAAATGTGGTATCGGACAATTAGCGTCTAACACACAATTAAATTAGTATTTTCTGAATGTAATAGAGAAGGACAGGAGAAAATACCCCAATTGGCTCACTGGCAATGTGTCTGCCCAAATTACCACATGAACCAAAGCTGGCAGGATCCCAAAGGTGTCAAGCCACCCGTCATGAAAAGAATGTTTTAGCTGGGGAGGGAAGAAAGATGAAAGGTCAGAATAGGGAACTGCTCTGTCTGTACAACACAAAACAAAGGCCTGCTGCTGAGCTAAAGAAACTTGGAAGTGTGTGGTCAGTGGCAGAGCACAGAATCGCACAATGCCGCCGGGACGAAGCGAGCGCGTGTTTGTGCAGGAGCCACCAAACACGTGCTTACTGGCTGCTCTGCTGGTCCTGCTAAGCGGGCTAACGATAGGGAAATCCCCCTGCAATACATTACATGATCGGTTTTTGTCTTTAAGTCTCAACTGCCAAAAAAGCAAGATACCAACGTGTAGTAAAAAGATTCTAGTTGATACCAGCTGAAAAAGCTGACTTAGGCACGATGAAAGAACATTTCTAAAACTGAAGCCTTTCTTCCCTTTTGTGTATTGTTACAAAACACTTACAAAAAAGAGGCCCAAAGGCGTCACCCATTCAGACTAGCCTAGTATTTGAAGAAAGACAACTGCTTACTGCAGGCTGGGTCTGGCGGAGGGGACGGCTCTAGGAGCTCCCAAGGGAACTGACCATCAGAAACACCTTCAAGCTTCTGAAAAGCCCCCATCCTGGGCCTGGCCTCAGAAACTGAGCAAGGCTGCCAGAGCCAGTGGGAGTCACCATTTCCCAGGTGATCATGCCTAAAGAAAATTCCCAACGGTAAAGACTGTTACGGAATCTCTCCATTTCATACTATCCTGATAAATCTAACTGAAACCACACGGACAATATCTTTCCAGTAAATCTCTCTGAACAACTCCAACATTCCAGTTATAGTTTCTCAAAGAAAATTTCTGGGAACAATACCAGGGTCTCAGACGAATTTTTAACCTGTCTCCTTGCTTTGTCTATAATATCAGAAGGTAAGGGCTCCTCTCTCATGGAGGCAAACAATCTCCTGGAAAAGGAAAACCTGCTGTTTCTATGGCCGGTCACAGTTCCAGTGTGGGTGCTGGCCTGGTGAGAAGGATCTCCTGGTGCCTAAAACCCAGGCTTTCCACAAAGGCCTTCATCTCACCTCATCTGGGGCCAGGTGAGAGAGCACCTGGAGAAATGCACACCTGGAAGAATGGGCAGTTTAGGTAGAACACTCAGAAACTATTCTCATTAGGGGCGCCTGGGTGGCTCAGTCGTTAAGCGTCTGCCTTTGGCTCAGGGCGTGATCCCGGCGTTCTGGGATCGAGCCCCACATCAGGCTCCTCCGCTGGGAGCCTGCTTCTTCCTCTCCCACTCCCCTTTGCTTGTGTTCCCTCCCTCTCTCGCTGGCTGTCTCTATCTCTGTCAAATAAATAAATAAAATCTTTAAAAAAAAAAAAAAGAAAGAAAGAAACTATTCTCATTAAACAACTGACAAATGCAAGGGACGTAACACCAGACTAAAATCTCTCCTCATGAGTCTTCATAAAATTACCAACTTTCAACCCATATGGATTGTAGCTGTTACCACTGAATGAAAACTTTTTATCTTTCCTTCTTACCCGCAAGGCTTTCACATTTTACACACCTTGAAGTGGTTTTAAATATGCTTAAAATAACCACCTTCTTCTCTCTGACAATAAGAAATCAGAAAAATTTAAAGTTGTAAAGGATCTTCCAATCCAGCATTTCTAGGAACCACAGCAGGCACAAGATGGCAACATGCCCACGGCCGCACCGAGTTCAGAACCAGGGCTGGGACTAAAAGCAAACTGCCAACAGCTTTTCCCCAAATATTCCGTGGAGGTGACATACCAGATTTAAAAATGTTCCTCGATTATGATGTTACTAAAACTCAGACGTTTCCATAAACTTAACTTGTCATAAGAAAGCAGAAAAAAATAGGAAATCATGTTAGTTTTGCCTAATACTAGATCCAAAGCAGTGAACATTTGCTCACTATCCACACTGTTGTGCCTAGTGTTTTAAGGCAAACTTGTGAGAGGGTGGATGATATTCCTATTTTACAGAGTACGGAATGCAATTCACAAAGGTTAGCAAGCATAAAGGCTGCAAACTTATTGTTCGCTTGGAGATCACGGTGAACTAAACACCGTGCCACAGATTTCAGCCACGGTATCTCACGGAGAGGCTCTTACTAACCCATTTTCCAGGTGAGGAAACAGAAGTCTGATGATTAATAAGGAGTAGAACCTCTATATAAGCCAACCCCAAAGCCTGTGGACTTAATCTCTTGCTAATGAACCAGGCCAGATGTAAATTGGCAGGTCCACACCTGGACCCTGACTCAGAACCCCGCAGTGCCTCCTGAATGGTGTTTACCTCTGAGAAAACAGCTCCATCTTCCTGGTACCAGCATTACCAACTAAAGCAGATTGAGGTCAATTAATCAGCAGACATTTTTCACCAGGATAGGAAACGGATTCTTTCCAGGATAATCCCAGGAGCCAAGGGCCACCACCCTACTCCTCTTGCCCCATTACTTCTTCTACAAGACCATCCCCTACAAGTGGGGTGGTCTGATGGCCGCATCCCCTGAACTCAAGCTGTGCAGTGTCTGATTCTATCTGATCTAAGCTTCCCAGCCATTCCTCATTTCCTCAAAAGCCTTTAAAAATAAAGCCCTGATAAGGCACTGTTACTATTCAATATTTTAGTTGTACTATTCAAGAGCTAACCTGCTGACTTCAGGGTAAATTGCAGAGTGCGATACACAGTAGGCAGAGCCCATCAAATCTGACCACTTTTTTTTTTCCCCCCTTTCCAGACCCCATCTAAGCTTATCCACCCATGGATGGTCATAATGGCCAATGGCCTTCCTGCCATCCTACAAACAAGTGCAAGTCCACAACTGTCCAGCCCTACATAACTATGATTTATTTTGGTCACGCAGCCAGGAATGTCCTTTCTACCTTATCCAACTGGCCAAATTCCAGGCTCAATTCACATATGATCTCTTTCCCCTGATGGAAATTAATCCCATTCTCCTCTGTGCTCTCCACTCACCCTACACACTCTTCTAACCCCTGTAGCAGGCCCGAATTTTTCCTGACAGCAACACGATGGGGGGATGGACGATGGCATTACACTGGAAGTGTCATGGTTTCCATATTCCTGCTCATTAGGGCAGAAATCCACCAAAAACGGTTGCACACTCCAATCCCACAGTTCGGCAGAAGACTGCCTCGTATATGGCTGAAAGATGTTCAAGTGACAGAGAGAGAGAGAGCTGCAGCAGCCTCTAGCACCTGCTGGAGAAAGACAAAACCATCCTAGAAATCAAGGCTACAATCTGAGTAAATGTGTTAAGTCTAGCCTAAGGTTTGGTGATCAGACTCTGTCACAGGAAAAAAGACACCCCATGTAGGCTATCAGGGCTGGGATAAACACACTGGGAGCCACACAGTAGGGTCCAAGTTGGATGAGAGCTACATTCCCCTGTCCATGAGGCTTAGGGTTTTCATGAGTTCTCTGGTGAGAACGAACTGGAGAATATTAAAATCCATGGCACCTTTTGAGTTAATTTTTCGTTACTGTTTTAATTGTTCACAATCTTTTTGATGTCTTCATAAAATCCTCACTCAACCCTTTCTAGAACTGCAGGACTTTGGTGACCCAAATGGAAAAACTAAGCAAGAACCGATCCCCACTAAAAACAAAACAAATCTAAAACTTATCAAGCCACATACTAGATAGTTCTTTATATTTTTATCCATCCTGAAAACTCAAAGATCCTGAAGAACTGAACTGAGATATTCACATGTTTTCCAATTGCTAAAGGCTGGCACACTGCAGGGCTAGAATAGCCCTGTGAATAAATGAATGACGAGATTCTTAACTGCAAACCTAAGTCCTAAGCCCTGTGGCTAGCCAAGCCAGCACTAATATTTCATATACGAGAAAGAAGGCCTGTAACAGATAAGTGATCTCCCCAAAGGCATCCAGCTAGTGAGCAGCAAAACCAGAACTAGCACTCAGGTCTTCTTACTTGGTCTGTCCTCTTTTCCACTCCCGGCAGGATCACTTTACTCCCATACACAAAGGAAACACAGGAATAGAGCTTCTCGGGCTGTTGGGGTAAATTTAATAAGCAGGCAGCTGAATAGACTGAGAAAACATGGTTACCAGATGGCCACTGGTCAAAGAAACCATGAATGCATAGTGCCACTTCGAAGTCTTAATTTGAAACAATATGTCCTTTACTCAAAAGTCTCAGTACCTTTTAACCCAAAGTGAAATGTGCTTTGAAGTACAGACTTTCGCATAAATCAGGTCAGAGGAAGCAGGAAAAAAACAAATGTATGTATACAAATTTTTTTTTATTCTGATTCTAAGTAATCTGAGAAATTTGGCTATTCCTAAGAAAATCATGCCCACAACGTTTGGATTCACTCCAGTTCTTAAGATGCCAAATTAATTTTTACACAAAAGCGTGTTTGCCCAGATTTCCACCCACTAGATCTCAACAGTTACCCTGAGCTAATCTACAGCTTATGTAAATGATGGCTAACCCCTCCACTAAGCAAAACAAACTCGTTCTGAAAAAGGCCATCCCCTCTCCCTTCTGAAGGCCTCCTCTCACCCCCATTAACTCCTTTTCTTGTTTAGGAAAACTTGGATCAGCACTGCAACCCTATGGGGTCACTGCTCCACCCTCCCCATTACTCTGTCTTGTCTCTGCATCCCCAGCGCCCAACGCCCTGCACCCGGCCTGTGGCAGGGCAGGCGCTCAACACACGTTTTTAAAATCGAATGAATGAACTTCAACTCTTAAGGATTTTAAATCTGGAAGTTTAAAAAGTTTGCTTTTGTTTTAAATCTTACATCATCCACACACATACACACTTTCTCCTACCACCATATTCAAGCAAGAGCCTCCTCCAGCCAAAAAGCAGTGACACGTTCTGTCTTCCCAATTCCGCAAAACGCCCATTCCTACCTGGGCGTCTGCCCTTGACCCCATTGATTTTAGGAGGCGGCCAAACGGCGGCTGACCCCAGGCTCCGCCGCCAGCAGGCGGCCAATGTCGGCCACCAGGGCCCCCGCGGCTCGGGAGGAGCCCGGCGNATCCCCTGAACTCAAGCTGTGCAGTGTCTGATTCTATCTGATCTAAGCTTCCCAGCCATTCCTCATTTCCTCAAAAGCCTTTAAAAATAAAGCCCTGATAAGGCACTGTTACTATTCAATATTTTAGTTGTACTATTCAAGAGCTAACCTGCTGACTTCAGGGTAAATTGCAGAGTGCGATACACAGTAGGCAGAGCCCATCAAATCTGACCACTTTTTTTTTTCCCCCCTTTCCAGACCCCATCTAAGCTTATCCACCCATGGATGGTCATAATGGCCAATGGCCTTCCTGCCATCCTACAAACAAGTGCAAGTCCACAACTGTCCAGCCCTACATAACTATGATTTATTTTGGTCACGCAGCCAGGAATGTCCTTTCTACCTTATCCAACTGGCCAAATTCCAGGCTCAATTCACATATGATCTCTTTCCCCTGATGGAAATTAATCCCATTCTCCTCTGTGCTCTCCACTCACCCTACACACTCTTCTAACCCCTGTAGCAGGCCCGAATTTTTCCTGACAGCAACACGATGGGGGGATGGACGATGGCATTACACTGGAAGTGTCATGGTTTCCATATTTCTGCTCATTAGGGCAGAAATCCACCAAAAACGGCTGCACACTCCAATCCCACAGTTCGGCAGAAGACTGCCTCGTATATGGCTGAAAGATGTTCAAGTGACAGAGAGAGAGAGAGCTGCAGCAGCCTCTAGCACCTGCTGGAGAAAGACAAAACCATCCTAGAAATCAAGGCTACAATCTGAGTAAATGTGTTAAGTCTAGCCTAAGGTTTGGTGATCAGACTCTGTCACAGGAAAAAAGACACCCCATGTAGGCTATCAGGGCTGGGATAAACACACTGGGAGCCACACAGTAGGGTCCAAGTTGGATGAGAGCTATATTCCCCTGTCCATGAGGCTTAGGGTTTTCATGAGTTCTCTGGTGAGAACGAACTGGAGAATATTAAAATCCATGGCACCTTTTGAGTTAATTTTTCGTTACTGTTTTAATTGTTCACAATCTTTTTGATGTCTTCATAAAATCCTCACTCAACCCTTTCTAGAACTGCAGGACTTTGGTGACCCAAATGGAAAAACTAAGCAAGAACCGATCCCCACTAAAAACAAAACAAATCTAAAACTCATCAAGCCACATACTAGATAGTTCTTTATATTTTTATCCATCCTGAAAACTCAAAGATCCTGAAGAACTGAACTGAGATATTCACATGTTTTCCAATTGCTAAAGGCTGGCACACTGCAGGGCTAGAATAGCCCTGTGAATAAATGAATGACGAGATTCTTAACTGCAAACCTAAGTCCTAAGCCCTGTGGCTAGCCAAGCCAGCACTAATATTTCATATACGAGAAAGAAGGCCTGTAACAGATAAGTGATCTCCCCAAAGGCATCCAGCTAGTGAGCAGCAAAACCAGAACTAGCACTCAGGTCTTCTTACTTGGTCTGTCCTCTTTTCCACTCCCGGCAGGATCACTTTACTCCCATACACAAAGGAAACACAGGAATAGAGCTTCTCGGGCTGTTGGGGTAAATTTAATAAGCAGGCAGCTGAATAGACTGAGAAAACATGGTTACCAGATGGCCACTGGTCAAAGAAACCATGAATGCATAGTGCCACTTCGAAGTCTTAATTTGAAACAATATGTCCTTTACTCAAAAGTCTCAGTACCTTTTAACCCAAAGTGAAATGTGCTTTGAAGTACAGACTTTCTGGCATAAATCAGGTCAGAGGAAGCAGGAAAAAAACAAATGTATGTATACAAATTTTTTTTTATTCTGATTCTAAGTAATCTGAGAAATTTGGCTATTCCTAAGAAAATCATGCCCACAACGTTTGGATTCACTCCAGTTCTTAAGATGCCAAATTAATTTTTACACAAAAGCGTGTTTGCCCAGATTTCCACCCACTAGATCTCAACAGTTACCCTGAGCTAATCTACAGCTTATGTAAATGATGGCTAACCCCTCCACTAAGCAAAACAAACTCGTTCTGAAAAAGGCCATCCCCTCTCCCTTCTGAAGGCCTCCTCTCACCCCCATTAACTCCTTTTCTTGTTTAGGAAAACTTGGATCAGCACTGCAACCCTATGGGGTCACTGCTCCACCCTCCCCATTACTCTGTCTTGTCTCTGCATCCCCAGCGCCCAACGCCCTGCACCCGGCCTGTGGCAGGGCAGGCGCTCAACACACGTTTTTAAAATCGAATGAATGAACTTCAACTCTTAAGGATTTTAAATCTGGAAGTTTAAAAAGTTTGCTTTTGTTTTAAATCTTACATCATCCACACACATACACACTTTCTCCTACCACCATATTCAAGCAAGAGCCTCCTCCAGCCAAAAAGCAGTGACACGTTCTGTCTTCCCAATTCCGCAAAACGCCCATTCCTACCTGGGCGTCTGCCCTTGACCCCATTGATTTTAGGAGGCGGCCAAACGGCGGCTGACCCCAGGCTCCGCCGCCAGCAGGCGGCCAATGTCGGCCACCAGGGCCCCCGCGGCTCGGGAGGAGCCCGGCGCCCCCGGCCCGTTTCTCGCAAACAAAGGCCGAGGGGGAGGGGACGGACGCAGGGGGCGAGGGGCTGCGGGGAGAGGAGCTGAGGGCGGCGGCAGACGCGGCACCCGCGGCGGGCAGCGGGGCGGGCGCGGGCTGGGGTACTCACGGCGGTCTCGTCGCGGTACACGTCGGGGTACTGGAAGGACAGCATGGCCAGGGACGGGCGGGGGGCAGCGTGGGGGCGCGGA